>NW_017729029.1:1432179-1456020 GCF_001723915.1 Gavialis gangeticus
CTTGCTCTAGTTGAGTTTAGCAAGCTTTTAGTATCTTGCCAGGAGATGTCTGAAAACTCCAATTTGAGTGCAATTTATCTTAGCTAAAAAGCTTTGTGCTTCTGTCCTAGAGGGCAGGGCTAACTCAGGTGTGCTAATATGGAACGTACAACACCCATGCAGCTGCCGTCTTCTAGCAACAAAACTAGCATAAGCTTTTTCATCAGCTTTGCATGTTTCTTTCTGCACCAGATTCCAAATCTTTGTGTTAACCTACAAGGCCCCACACAACTTAGGACCCAGTTATGTCTCAAAGAACTCAAGGTACGATTCCGAGGCACTGCAGGAACACGGGAACAGACTGACTCCCTTCCAGTCCCATGGCGGTTAACATGAACGACCCACCATTTAATTTGGCTAATGCACAGTAACTGTCTTGGCCACAATCCCTATCTGATGAAGATGCAGACAGATCAGAAGGGATGGAGGGAATCCTGGAATTGCCAAGAGACTAATCTAATTACACTGATGTGCTACATTGTTATAGTGAGTAAGCACCTCCCACAGACCATATATGGTGCTTACTGGCTGGCTAGCTGGAGTTTGGGATAAATGGTAGCAGCTGTAGATTGTTTGCTGTAATCGTATTATGGAATTTGGAAACAAAATGGGGTTTCCGAAACAGAGAACTGGACCGTTTCTTAAACTGACTAAGCAATGTCCAGGATGTATCAGTGGCAGACGGGATGAACATTGTTCTTGGATATAATGGAGCTCAAGTTACTTTTTCTTTTCAGATATAACCCACATGTGACTACTGATTTGTGGGTAACAATGAAGATGGGGATGGTAGCAGAATATAAAGGATAATGGCATAATGAAAAACCATGTGTGTCAGGGATAGGAAATGGTCATATAGAAGGTCAGAGCGGGTTTTATGTTGAGATTTTGTTGAGCCACTTAACTGACATTACAGAGAAGTAACTGCACTCTGAACCTGGATCTTTTCACTCATGCTAGGCTACCAAATTACTGGTTGTGGAAGAAACTGTCTAAAAACCTCACTATCTTAGTCCCTTTCAGATGCTGACATACAGCCACATTCCCCTCCAGCAGTCATGAATTCTGTACTTGGAAATTGTACTGAGAGGCAGGACATCAGCATGCAAGAAACCCAATGGCTTTTATTCTCCTCTTTTCCTTGGAGACCCCTGTCTTATGGTAATGTCCCTGTACCTGTAGATGCAGAAGTATTTGTTCTCTATATCTAGTATGTAAAACGCATTCAATTGTAAAATTTGAATAAAAGTAAAGGACGATATTACCTAGGCAAATGTTTCAGCTAAATGCTTTTTATATTGTTCCTCAAAGGGAACATCTGAGACCGCTTTTAGCCATAACACTTGTCTGCACAATTTCTCATCTTTTCATTTTAATCATATTTATGAGGTGCACGTACACTACTCATGCTGCTTTTCTGGACCTGGCTTTATTTTGCACAGCAACAGTTGGTGCATTTCAACCTTTGGGACATGTTCAAAGTAAGAGCAACATTTTCAGAGAGATGCTCCAGTCTACACCAAAGCTGGGAAAATTGCCAAATAATTGTTTGCTCTCTCTCTGAAGGATGTAGTCAATCGTTAATCTTGTAAGATATAAAGATCTATGGGCAAAAGATGGTCTAAAGATAATGATTCCTGTCACCTTGGTAAAAGTTTGCTTACTACTAGCATTTGTTTCATTTGCTGTTCTTTTTCCCTTGATGTTACCATCTATAACAGTGTTCAAGACAGTGTTTCAAGTTGTTTACTGCAGATTAGCACGTGAGAGAGAACTGGTCTGTCATAGGCACATAGTGCCTTTAAACATCTTCCCCTTCCTTTCTTATTTTTCTCATTGTATTTTCTTTCATTTAGCCTACACCAGTTCAAAAAGCTGTTAGTCTGTGACGTCACAAAAGGGAGTTATATTGGGGCCAGATTTTCAGAACTGTAACTATATATTTGCTAATATAAATGTGTGTATAAATATACATGCTTAATTGGTGCAACAACAGTAAGTGTGCAAACAATTTCTAAAAATCCAGTTGGTTTTGCTCTGTCTTGCTTTCTGCTATGTATCTTGGTCTGCTGAGATGGAGTCAGGAGGGCAGAATATATAGACCTAGCTATTTTGCCATTTGGTTTTATGCATCTGAATACTATTCACGTTGTTGCAGTAATACAGTTGCCCCATAATATTTTATAATCTATGTATTTTATGGTGCCTATTAGGGCTGTGCAAAACAGGCCCTATTCAATTCAAATTCGGTCCAAATCGGGGGCAGTGAATCGATCCATTGATTCAGATCACTGTCCCCAATTCGATTCATCCAAATCTGAAGATTTGATGCTGATTCAGCAAATCAGCTATTTGGACACAGGTACAGCTTTAAAAGGTTTTTTTCTACATACCTTGAGGTAGCAGAGTGGCTCATGATCACTGTGATGCTGGCCGCATGGAGCATCCCACAGGATTGCAGGGGGTTCTCCAGAGTGCTCGGCAGTGAACCCGGAAGTGGACCAGAAGCACCGGTCCTCACAAATCCCACGCGATGCCAGGAAGCGTTGTTACCCTGCATTATTAAAATGAGGAGCACAGACCAAAAGATGCAAAGTTCAAGTCGATGTCACACAGGGTGTTTGTGCCACTGTGTAAACTAACCCCTAAATTCCAAAGCTAAAGACATGATGCACTGACTCACCATTCCTCTTACAATAATTATATGGTAAAAAGTTTAAGGGGGAGCAGGGGAAGTTGTTTTGGGGTCTCTTTCTGTCTTGGAAAAAAGATATTATGATTCTTTGCCCATCTGGTAACTAAGTTACATGAAGGAACAACAGATCTTTTTGAGATCTGGTTTGATTTTTGAGCCCTGAAGGTTCATTTGAATTTGTCCAAACCTCTTTTGTATAGAAACCCAGCATCTGAAAAATGTTATACCCAAAGAATCAGCTGAAATCTAAAGGAAAATATTGTATGCAGAATCAGGACAGCAGAATTCTTGGAGATGGATTTAGAAATCTCTTGATAACCTTTGCTTCTTGATTTTAAAACAAAGCTTAGAATTTGTAGTTGTCCGGACAAATGAGAGTTCCGGGATCTTTGGGTCCATTTTTCTTTTTGTTTTTAATTCTGTGATGATGAATTGCACGAAAAGTAACGCAGACATGAATCTTCAGTAGTTGCATAGCACAGCCTTCCATTTATGTTAGTTGGAAAAAGCAATTCATCTAAAACCAAGAGTCTATTTTCTTTGCAAATTATTTAAAGGGGGAAGGAAAATGTAATAGAAAATAAGAGCCAGAGAAGCATAATGGTTCCCATTTTTAGAATTTTCTAGGAGGTATCAGTGGCTTTGGGAATGTAAAGTGAGAGGTTTAGTCACAGAAGCCTTCAGACCACAAATGGAGAAAGCTCAGCTGCTAGTGAACGCTGCTTTTCAAGACACACATCAGTTTCTGGATGTTCTTCTGAATGCCTTTAACAGGATATAATTGTTCCTGCAGATACAAACCATAATCAGAAAGTCAAAAAAAAAGAGTTTACACCATTGCAATATGTCCATCAGTCTTTGGCTGAGCTGAGTGAACTTGGGCACCTGCCCATTTATCTACCCACACACTGTACAGCAGTGAATATTACAGAAAAAAACAAGAGAATTCTAATGTCTCTATATTTGTACCTAAAACACACCACTGAATTTGAGCATTTGCTAAGTCTGTTAATAGACAGATGGCAGGAGAGTGTAGTATTACTGACACAGCATTTAGCAAGTATTAATATATAGTGGTTCTGTTAGGTTCTGATGCTCACGCTAAAGAATCTAAGGGTCCTTTCTTCTCTTCGCCTTCCTCTTTCTCTAGTCTGTGGTCCTTATTCTCAACCTGACAACACTCCCCAGTGGCTTCATGGGGTCTCCACTTCCTAATGACTTATCATGTAGGCACATTCCTTAGATACAAGATGTCTACAATTCTCAAGGATCTCTAGCCTGATGCAAGTGTCAGCCAGCATTATTATTTGTGGATTTACATCAGATGGGTGGACACAAAGCTTAGCTTCCATAGTTACTTAGAAATAGTTGCTCCCTGCCCTGAAACCAGACAGCCTTTTATAGCATAATCCAGCACATCAATGCAAACTTTAACCAGCTGACAATGAATGAGTCCATTGTTTCACCCAGCCATGTTGGAGTCCCTGAAGAGGAATACTTGCAGCAATCAGGGAGAAAGCTCGTGCTTGTTTTTGTATTGTTTCATTCAGAGTTTCTTGTAGGAATAAAAGCAAACTCCAGGAAGCGTGGGTATTTGTGTAACTATAGTTGAGGCAAGGTTAGATAAGACAGGTACTCACACAGTCATCTTTGGTCTTTTCTTATCCCTGACTGCAACATCAAGCCCATTAAAAAGCAAGGTTCTACTGTTTAGGCCCCAGATGCTAAACTGATTTAAATTCTAGACATTCATCAGGCCAGTTATCAAAGGATTCTTTGGTGTCTTATAGCTGTGTTCAAGCAGCCTTGACTGACCTGTCGGTATATTGCTTTTTTCTCTTCATCCTAACGCCTACAAACTTGCTCCTGCCATAACATGAAATGTGATCTGTCTTCAGATGAAAAGTCAGTGTTTAATGAGCAAAAGGTAAAGAAAGATCATTTGATCTTGTGGTAATTAATTATATTAATGATCTATTACTTGACTGTTCAGCATACCTCTGTGAGTAACATCAGCCAAAATTCAAACAGAGCAGGATTAGTTGCATCCTTTGCAGACACCACCTGGCCTTTCTGCAGGTGCAGACAATTGAGTCCAAATCTGAAAAATTTCATAGACAAAGTAATATTAAAATTCCTTGCATCTGCAGGGTCTTAAATCTGCCATTTAGCTGATGTAGGACAGTGTGGATTGTTCTTTAGGCTGAGATATTGTGTTCCTCCTGCAGTTTGAGGAATGGCTTAGGTCAATAAGCCTCCCAAAAAACAGGGTAAAGTTAACTGCAGGAGATATAACTTGTGTGTAGGCAAAAGGGTGGGTGAAAGGGATTCTCTTTGCTTCCTGATTAGCCAACACACAGGGATGCAAAACAGCTCCATAGAACAAGCAATCTCCTTCATCACAATATTTTCATCAACTGCCTTTGGGTTTGAATTTGAAACTGGAGTTAATCTGCATGTTCAAATTCCAGGCTCTTTAGCTTGATTAATAAGCTAGGATGGCACCTTCATGTCAGCCCGTAATCTCCTTAGTTAGGAAAGAAATTTCATAGCTTTCCAGAAGAAGCAGCCAAGGCCAACTTAGGTAGGTCATCCACCAGAAAATTCTTGTTGGCACTTGTATAAATGGACCCTACAACTCCAAGTGGGAAGGGGAAGAGCCAGTAATGTCTAAGGATGGGGTACTAACTAACAACTGTCTGCTAAGTTACCTGAAACATGCAAACTGGAAAACGTACAAGCTGGTGGTACCAGATCACAAGGAATATCTGAATGTGTGGGAGAACTAGCATGAATAAAATTAAAAATACTTAATGTTGTGGACACATAAACAGAAAGGCAAAGCTCCAGGCATTAAACCTGGAACAAACCGTACCATGACAGATGTGCACAAACAAGCAAGCTGTGTATTGAAAGGTAGGCATTTGGAAGCATGTGAACTGTAACCCTGATTCATTCAGGGGAAATTTGCTGCTATTGGGGTGGGGTTAACTGCTTTTAGAGGTTGCATCAATGTTTTTGCAACTTTTTTCAAATCAGAAAAACTTGACACAGATTAACAATGCATGTCTCCATGGTGAAATATTTTCAACCACACCTGAAGGACAGAAATTTATGGTAGGGCTGGAAATAATTAAATCTGCCTGTTCAGTAGTTTGCTGTCTTCCTTTTCTCTCAAGTTTCATTCACCTCTGTAACTCATGAATTGGGATAAAAGTGCCAAAATACCCTGTAAGGGAATGTTCTTGTAGTTTTATTGGCTTGGCTGAGTCCAAGAAATGTCAGAGAGGCCACAAGAGAGTCTGATTACAGTAGCATCCCAGTCTATATTGCTTCTTATCTTATTGTTCATGCTCCTACAAACAGCATCTCTGAACCTGCTGGCATTTCCCCAATGCTCAATGGCAATGGTACATATTTGATTAATACAAACTTTCAAAAAAATAAAGCGGGGGTGGGGGGAAATACTAATCTTTGTAAGAGCTGTGCATTTAAGGGCCATTTGTTTTATCATGTGAAAATCTGATCTATACTTCAGGGGCAGTTCATGTGCTGACTGGTATGGGAAGCTTTAATTTTATTAGCCTGTCAAAACCAAATTAGGCACTCCATCTCCCAGTGTCTCTTAAATTAATTGTCAGTTAATCTCTAGTATTTACATCATTAAGGAGTCATGAGACCTGGATTCTGTACCTAACTCTCTCAGTGACTCATCTCCTGACTTGAATAAGTCACTTAGTAATTCCCTCTGTAAAATGGGGTTGACGGTGTTGTCCTACTTTATCAAATGTTCTAGGTTGCATAGATGGAAGGAGCCAGCAACATGTAAGCTATTACTTTGGTTTCACCAGCACTTTGCACAAAACGGTGACTTTCCTGGGTTAGGGCTAGATCTAATCAAGAGGCCTAAAGCAGAGCACAGGCAGAATTTAGGCAGCAGCTGAACAAGAGTTTGGGAGACTGGAATTTGAGATTTGGGCACCTAAGTTCCATAGGCCCTTACTTTTTAACCCCCAAGCTTATCTAAATGTCCAAGATAAACTTTTGTGTGAGCCCAGAATGGCCCTGATTTGAGCAGCTCAATGACTAACTAAACTAACCCCAATAGGATTCCTTCATCCCAAATGCTGTGAGGGAGTAATCTGTCAGGCAATATTGCAACACACACAGGCCAGATGGACTCCCTGCAAAAAGAAGTTATGTTTGCTTTTTTATAAGAACACTGGTGATCCTCCATCTTAATGTATATTGTAGCCTCGCAGTCATAATGCTTGTCCAGAAACTGAGGGCTTTTATGCACATGCTCTGGGAGCGGGGAGGGATGCTTTAATAAGAGCAGCTCTGAGATCCACTCTAATTAAAGTGCCGGGAGCATCGCATCTACAATGTTCGAAGCTGAAAAATGGTAGCAGGGCTGCTTTATCTAAAGCTCATTCTACAAGCTTTAGTTGAAGCGCCCCTGCCACCATTTTTCAGAGCAGAGACGCTGAAACACATGATGCTAGAGTCTGCTGGAGAGCAGTAATTGTGCTCCAGGCTCAATTAACTGAGTCTGCTTTGACGTGCTGTAATTACAGCATGTCAGAGCGTCCTTGGTGCACATCTATAGGTGCCCTGGGAGTCCAGTTGGTTGAAGTTCAAAGTCACATCTCCCATCCTTCAAGACAGTGCCCTAACCATCAAGCTGTATGGTAACCCCCAGTGGGAGTCTTCTCCGCCCCTCCTCTTGAAACTGTTCCACTCTAAAGGAAAGAAGTCAAGATTCATTGCCCCAAAGAAATCAGAAGAGAGAGAGACTGCATGAGCCTGTAACTAGGTGGCTACAGCACTGCTGGAAGGTGGGGAAACTGCCTTCCCTGTTCAAGGGACTTTTTTTTTGCATTTTATCTGATTACTATTTAATTTTGAATACATCAACTGTCCTTGGAGCTGAGACCAGACTCCCAGGCTCTCCTTTCCCAGACCAGTGCTCTGATAACCAAGCTGCAGAGTCGTGCTCCCTTTCATACTCTCTTGCTCTGACCCAAAGAATCCCAATGCATTTGCTGCAGTGGCCCAGCTCCGGGGAAAGGTGGGGAGTACCCCAGTTCCCATATTTCTTGCCTGACAAGTAAGGCACTCTCCTGGGTGATGTGAGTTTAGACAGAGGAGGAACTGTACCCGTGGCTTCCACATCCTGTGCAAGTGCTCTAGACACAAGGCTCTTAAACAAATATGACAATAATCTGTTTTGTAAGGAAAGAGGAACTCCTCCTCAGCTGTTTAAAAGAATGGCAAGTGAACAGTAACACATCCCTATAGCTCTGCATGAGACAAGTTCCAGAGAGCTAATTTCAGATCAAGGCCTGTCCTCAGCATTTTCTACTGTCTAGGCCATGGGTGCCCTAGTGCTGACTGTGCTGCCTTTAAGCATCTTCCTGCTCAGACTGCTGGTTGTTCTGGATCCAGTTCCCTGGGCCCTGGCTCTCCCTGCAGGCTGTTTAGAGACCCTGAGTGTCTACAGAAGTTCTGGATAATCAATACCACTGTGGAAGCCAGACACCTTTTTCTTAGTCTTATGTTGAATCTACCCTTCCTGGCCTGCTGTGTACTGATATCACGCTGTTTGGCGTCTCCAGTCGCATTGGAACACAGCAGACTTTTTCAGCATTTTGCAGGGCTTGTGAGACCATTTCTATTCCAATTCAAACCAGCCTTTTTCCAAGGACAAGTAAATTTTAGGCAACTCAGCGGAAGCCTGTGATCTGTATATGTTACAAGCTCAGTCACAGACCTCAGGGTTTAAAGAGAACTTTGTTTTCTGAGGGAACACAAAACTTTTTTCTCTTTATGAGTTTTTTATAGGCTCAGACCTCCCCAGTGCACAGTCACAAACCAGCCTCCCATTGCAGCAGCAACTCACAAACTCTAAACTTACCTGCAGAAACTCTCTCTTGGCACCTGTCATCTTATTCTTAAAAAGGCACCTCCCATGTGCCTCACTAGGTGGTTTCCGCAACTATTATTGTAAATCAGAAAATATAACAATAAACAAGGTAGAGCAGGGTGGCACCTTTGACACTGAGAGGCATGGACTGTTGAGGCCCAGGGCCTCCCTGCCCTACCTTCTGCCTGACTTCAGACTAACCCAATTAACTATCTCTGTGTCATGATGACCCATGAACAAGCACTCCACATTGTTTTAAATGATTCTCAATATGAACATCTGTTCTGTTTTCTAAAACGTGCTCCCCAAAGCAAAACAACTGTTGTCTGCATTAAATAATGCATTAAATTTGTTCTGACGTATAAGTACAATGCAACTTAGGCTGGAAATTTCCACTAACCTCCAGACTTGTAAATGTTGGCTTATGTTAGTATTTCTTTAGTTGTCACACTCTAATTGATTGTCTTTGAGGTTTTCCTACATGTGTTGGTACCTCCTTTTGTACCGACAGAATCTCATCTGCTGAATCTGATGTCCGTTTCTGAAGTCAGTTATCTGCAGGCCATTCGGTCCCTCTAGAGATGACTCTGAGAGGAGCTAGCAATGAATTGTCTTGCTACAGTTGCATGATTCTCTGTACAGGATGTTGAGTCTTGTCTCAGCTGAGTGATCAATTCAAAAATCCCTCCTTCTGAGCTTATATATATAGGAATATATATATACACACACACGTATATATTGGAGTCTCAGAACAGCAGAAACTCCCTATGCCCAAAGAAGGGTGAGGAAAGACTGCTGGGGTCAAAGAGCCCCAGCAATGTGTGTGTCCATTCTCCTTTTGAAGATCTCCAGGGTAAGTGCCTGCACCACCCCTGCTGGGAGACTATTCCAGAGTCTGGTCACACAAACCATGAAGAAGTTTTTCTTATATCCAGTCTGAAACCTTCTTCTAGGACTCTATGACCATTGCTGCTGGTTTTTTCCTGGGGCACTTTGGTGAATAGTTGTTCACCTAGCCCCTGATGCTAAGCGAACAACTATTCACCAAAGAGTTTGCATTTTCCTTATCTCTCAGACTGTCAGTGCCAAGACGCACGTAGCCAAGCCTGGGAGCCACTTCGGGATCAAAATTACCAGGCTGGAGGGCTACAGCATCAAAGATGGGGTGAGGACTGGTGAACAGAGTCAAGGAGCAGGCCAAGACAGATCCAGAGGGTCAGAAGAAAATTGTATCAGCACAGTCAATGTGCAAGAAGAACCCTGTTGCCTCAACACTTCTTGTTCCTCTTCCTGACCTTAAATAGGGGAAGTGATTGGTCCTGTGTTGCTGGCCAGCCAACCAGGTCCCAGGGAGGGGACAGAGCTTTGTATACTGCTGCAGGTTTTAGGCAGGTCCTGTCCATGTGCTAGCAGCTGCATTTGGCTGACAAGCCTGGGTACGCTGCTGTGGTGGGGGGCATGAAAAACTTACCCTGCTTGGGACACACCCCACTGTCCTTTGTGGGCTGGCTTCTAAGCCCCAAACGATGTAACTGCATTCACCTGGCACCGCAGGTTGGTTAAATGGGATAGGAACAAACTAAATAGTATTGCCACTCAGCAGTGTTAATCAGCCCATCAGAAGCATATTATGAAATGGCTACACTGCTTTCAGTTTAGAAGGCATGTTTACCTGAGTTATCAAGGATCTTCTGAATCCTATGTATAAGATGCCTTTTTGTCATAGTTATTCTGTTTAATTTTCTATAGCCTGCCCATAGTCATAATAGGCCAACTCTCTTCATGGTACATATCGCATGGTTGGGGGGAAGGGGGAGAGATATGGTAACTTAGACTTTATCTTTATCTACCCTCTGGCAAGGACATATTTCATTAGCTCTTTACCTCATAATCCAATGGTCGTGCAACAGCATTATATTTTTTTCTGGACAGGAATCTTTCCAGCTAGTTTAATATTCACTTTCAGAGTTTCAACAGACCTATATCTGAATCATCTGATGCAAATATGGTATGTTCTTGGCACAGCATTTCCCAGGAACCTTTCTGTTCATCTTCTGTGAGATGTTGTGAGTGGAAATGAAGGTCTCATTATTCATTAGGGATTTGTGGTGTGTCTTTATGCTTGGCCAGAATGTCTAATTGGTTGTTGTAATGCTCATTTTCTTTCAACAATGGTCCAATTTTTGGCTTCTCTGGTAGTTATAAAGGATAGATGACACAAACCACATGTAGTCTTCTTATTGTAATTCTCCTCTTATGGTGACCCCCCATTTAATTGCACTCCTAGCATCTGCTCCTATCTCATGAATTTGCTTTGGAGAGACATGTCAGGTGTTCATCAATAGCCAGAACTTTTGTCCTGCTTTCTCTATTACACAGTACCATGGTCTTTCTCCAAGTGGCTCTCTCTCTCTCCAAGCGATTGCTCTTGACCATATTTCAGTTGCCTCTCTTCTCAAAACAATGATAATTCTTGTTTCTTTCTTGACTATATAAATATTGTCCCCCTTTTTGCCCTTCTGCTATAATAAATTCCTGTGGTTTTGGTTCATTTATCCCTATTTGAAGTGCAGGTTTTGAGTTGTACACACTGTTAAGAAGGAGCTTCATCCCTTCCTTGGGTTGCTCTAATAAACAGAGAAATGGAATTCTACTTCCATCTAACCTGCAACAAGAACTTGAGTGCCATTTGCTGTTTTTACATCTATTCTCACATCAATATTCAACAGTTCCTAGAAGTCTTATGTCCCACTCTAGGGGATAGAAAATGGAAGAACTGTTACTTATAGATACCTAATCATCGGTATCCAGTAATGGTGGTACCTTCCTGAATTGACAATATTAAACATTTTTGCTCTCTAGAAGCACTTACGTTAAAGGTTCAGTGAATACCCAGAGTGGGTAAAATCTATACCTTCTATGGAGCCTGGCAAGGTGCAGCAAAAAGTCTTCTGGTTCTTCCAGTTCTACAACAGATAGTCCCTTGAACAATGCACTTTATGAAGACATGTTGGACACTGCACAAATGACCCCTCATTTCATTGTGTTGAGAATAAAAGGAAATACACTGGGACTCTCCTCTGGGTTGATCACTCTCTGTACCCCTGGTTGTTACCCTATCTCACTGCTTAGTTGCTGGTATTTATATCACATCTGGTAACCCTTTGTCCTTATCCAGAATGCATGGCTATTGCACTTGTAGCAATGACCACATGTTTTAATTGAGTTTTCCTCCTAGCAGTTTTGATGGTATGTCCTTTGTCCTTTTTGCTTTGCATAATTTGCAGAATTCTTACTGGTATTCCCTGGATTCATGAAGCTTATGAGATCAGTAGGTTTGAAATGTTGTTGTAGTCATGACAGTCCAGGAACTGTACAGGAGGCAAGGGGTTTTCTTGTGATTTCTTTTATTGAACCAGCTGAACAGTTGGGAGAGATTTTGGTCAAGTTCTTGGTCACAAAATGGCCACACCTGAAGAATGGTACTTTAATAAAAGATACTACAAAAAACCCTTGCCCTTTTGTGAGACCAGCTATTTCAATCTCTAACTGTAACATTACTTCGCTGTTCTAGTCCATCTGAGTATTTACTTAATTTTTCCTTGACATGTTTTGCTCTAAGATCTTTAGTTTCTCCACTTATTTTTAGTGGTCTCACTTACCCTAATGCTCTTAATTTTTTTGTGGTGCTCTATTTCCATACAACCATCTAGAGGCATAATAAAGCAGGCAGGCACATGGGGCAGTAGGATGCAAAGGGGCAGCAGTAGCTTCTGGCTGTCAGTATACTCTAACCACAGTTGTATGGCTGCAGTGGCAGCTGCTATTTTGCTGCCATCCCTCCCACCAAGTCAGCACCTCGAGCAGCTGCCCTGGTCGCCCCACCCTAATTCTGCTACTGCTGCCATCATGATTCAAGTTTTCTTGCCTAAGTTCATTACTTGCATTTCATTCTGGCGGCGTTGTTTTAGATCTGCTCTAATATTCTCATTGTGCTATTCAGTCCACATAGACAACAGAAACTGGCTTTGAACAAATTCAGGCCCTTTTTACAATCTAAACAGAAGAAGTGCCATTGTGGGACAGACCAGCGGTCCATCTAGCCCAGCTTCCTGTCTCTGTGGCAGGGGTGGCTGCTATACAGGGAGATTGTCAAACTGAATATCTCTAGAGTGCTCTATCCCCTCTTCATTACCCTCCCTGACATCTACCATGTATTGGGCTAGAGATGCCAAAAGAAACATCTCCACCCATTCTGTTCAAATTTTTTCTGCTCTCTCTCTCATCAAGATAATTGTAACAAAGGTCCATTGCACACACCAGGAAATCCAAGGAGTCTCTGGACTCTCAAATTGCTAGTTATTTTTCTTACAGAAATCATTTTTCAGAATGTGTTCAGAGGATCTTCCTTAGTTTGGCAATGTCAGATCATTCTGGCCTAACTTTGGTGCTTTCATAGCAGATTGCTGGCACAGATCACACCTTCTACAATCGATGGCCCTGGGTCACCCTTCTCTCATTAATTATCAATTTGATGTTCCAGACTCATACTTAACTTGTGTTTGTATTGGAAGTCACCAGCCTGCCTTGTAATCCTAAACTCTTTCCCATACATTGATGGCAGGTTTGTGGAGAGTTTAGGCAGTGTTTCATTATTACTCTTGTTTTCAGCAGCTTGTGCTCAATCATTTTTCATCAGCTGAGCTCCCTGCTCTGTTACTGCTGTACTATTACTCATCCCATGCTGTGACAATAACAATGCTTTCCCCTGCCCACTGTGTTTCTGGTTGTCCCCTTTTCAGCCTGGTTTGCTTTTTCCCAAATCAGATTTGAGCATTCCCTGAACTTGAACAATCAGAAAGAGTAGTATGGACTGTCTTTTGTTCTCCATTGAGCTAATGGATTCACTCTCAAAATGCTGCAGGATGTGCTTGATAAGACCTCTACAGTTTTTTCCCCTTAATATGCATTTGCTCATCAGATGTAATTAGCACTGAACTAGACACAGCTAAGAAGAGGCCCTCCTCAACTAATTGACAACCTCTGTCTCAGTTTCCACCATTTTGCAGTCTGAACACTAGCACTTATTTTAAAAGCACTAAACAAATAATGACAGTAAAACCTCTTAAAATGTTCCACCCTCAGATGCAAGCCTCAGCTTCCAGAGGATAATCTTGTGGGCTGAGACCTCTCCAATCCACAACTACAAACTAGCCGCCTCTCACAGCGGCCCATAAACACTATACGTGCCCAGCCCACAAGAGCCCCCTGAGGATGCCTGCCTGCCATCCTACTTTTAAAAGGAGTGCTTCCTCCTTTGCCCGCTAGCAACTTGAATGACTGTTTATAATGACAACAAATATGATAGCAAACGCATTGTCAAAACGATCGCTACATCTAAATGGTGTTTCAAGGTATTTCTTAAACAACTACTCCAAGAAGCTTGCGCACATGCTGAAAAGTTGTTTTTGAAAGCTGGCTGTGTCAAATTCTCCTGGCTACCTGAGAAGCCATTTTATTAAGGGAAAAAGAAGAACCATTCAGCATAGAACTGGCCAGAGCGAAGCCAAATCACAATGCCAACAACGTTGAGTCACACTTTTAAGCCAGACATCTTTTTTTTTCTTAGTGGATTCTCAGCTTGCCAAAGTGGATTCTCTCTTTCTCAGCACTGAATATTAGGAAATAAGCTCATTTAATTTCTGAAAGGAATTCAGTGACAACTAAATATGCCCACAAAATATATTCCACACAGCTGCAACTGATAGTTTGCACTTACACATTTGTTTACCTTTTGTAACTAAATATGTTTCTAACAATCACTAGATCGCTGGTAGATTTTAAAAGAAAAAATACCATAGATCATATTCATCACTGCTGCAAATGTCATTGACCTCAGTGGGTTTAATTGATGTTAACAGTTACCTCACTGGCTTATCATCGGGAATGAATTTGCCCCCCATGATTCAGTGTCTGTTAAATCAAGGGGTTCATTGAGCAGCTGTTGCTTTCTGGCAAGTGCTGGAAAACAATCTACTCATAAGAGGTCTGTCTTTATTGCCAGTATTATGCTGCATTTTCCCTGCCTTGCTCTTCATCACTGAAGATAGTTGTACAAAAAAAGGACCTGGGGCTGCGATCTATTCTTGGGTAGGCAAAATGCCTATTAACACCTATGGAAGTTCTATCCAACTAAGCAAAGTCAGTCAAGGTCCCTAGGAGGCTTGTTTCTATGTGCAAAAATTCTCTTCATTACAAAATGAAGGGCCAATGAATTCCTCTCATGAAGTTTGCAATCTCCTGCAATAAAGTCATTAAAGATATGGAAGTCCTCACAGACCAGGATTATGGGAATCATGAAAGTATGAGAGAGAGAGAGTAGATGGATAGAAAGATAGAGGAAAAGAATTCCAGAGTGTGAAGTTATAAAGGAGCCCAGAGTGAATTGTCACCTCTATTTCTTTCTACGTTAACAATAGCCGTTCCAAGGGTATCACTAAACAGCATATTTTCTGCCACTCTTCCCATTCCTGTCTCTAGAATTTGAGTACCACCAGTCTTTGTATTACTCATGTACCCAATGCCTAGCACAACAGGCAACCAATCTCTGTTAACATGGCTACTATCACAACTGCTGTAAGATGAAGCAGGAGCTTTCTTTTTATTTGCTGGGCTTGTCTTTTTAAGCACTGAAGAGAAAATTAGTTATACCAGGCATTCAGTGTCAGGGTCATGCCCAAAATGATAAATAAATTATGAGATTTTGCTCAAGATTGTTGAACTTGTATGGATTTACAGCAAGAGAACAAACCAATATTTTCATGTGCGCTCCCTATACAGGGGACCCTTAACCAAGTTTAAACCTATAAGGTAACTTATTCAGCACCCCTGAAAGCTATAGGGCAGCTATACACGTGCTTGAGGGGTGCATTTTAACTAGAGTGGCTCTTGGGAGCTGCTCAAATTAAAATACCCTCAGCCTCTTGTGTATTCAGCATCCCATGTTTCAAAATGGCAATGGGGATGCTTTAACTAAAGCTCATCCAAAAAGCTTTACTTAAAGCACCCCCACCACCATTTTGAAATGCTGGGATGCTGAATACACAAGACACTGCAGAACACTGGAGTATTCTGATTCAAACGCTCCGGCAGACTCCATTCATCGAGAATGCATTGGAGTACATGTAAAAGTGTCCACAGTTGTTTTATTCAAATTTCACATGTATTATTTGTAATATTCTAAGAGCCTCCCAATCACGGACCTTGGTGCTAGGGGGCTGTACAAACACAGAATGAAAAGACAGTCCCTGCCCAAATACTACCAATATTCCACAGTGAGAGCATAATAGTTTTGTTGATGATGCACAGATCAGTATGCAACCCAGAAACCAGTATGTGAAACACCAGAAACCAGTATGTGAACCTGCAAAGGTGGTGGTTAAGATATTGGATGGGTAGCCTAGCAACATAGGCCTAATTCTGGTCCTGCTGTTTGTTTGCTGGGTGACTGTGAGCAAATCAGTAAATCTCACTGTGCTTTAGTTTCCCCCCTATAAAATGGGAATAAGAAACAAGAGACATAGAAAATATCGATCTGTTTGTGAGAGGCTCGGTAATAAGTATCCTGTAAATGTCTATAGAATGATGTGCTTGGATCTATTCACTTACTGACTCTGTTAAGCTAACATGAGTAAAATGCAGTAGAAATTTAACTATTGAAGAAAATAGGTCTGAGTCAGAAAGCACAAAAGGCTGAGTAGGAAGGCAGCATTTCCACTCTGATTTTTCCAGCCATAACTACTTTTGACCCCTTTTTCTTCCAGTATGCTACTGACTCAACAGCAACTATTTGTAAACAGTAAAAAGCTACCATGTAATTTTGTGAGAGTTTCTATTAATAGAGAAATCCAGGGCTGGACTAGGATTTCTAAAATGTAGCAAGTCAGGTTTGAAGTGCTCTAGCAAAGCTCTATGGGGAATTTTGAACCATCCTTGTCCCTACAGTTTCTGATTAGTACAATTGTCTCAAGCCCTTGCTTTTTATCAGTGGTAAACTGCCTCATCAATTCAATAAATAAATAAATAAAAAGGAACAATGACTGAAGAGAGAAGGAAAAGTGACAACAGATGTGCACCCAAGATGAGGCCCTGAACAATGACAGGTAGAAAGAACTTGATAGGCAAAAAACCAAGTTTATTAGCATGCATTCTACTCTTCGTAAAGTAACTGTGACAATAGCAGCATGCAATCCTCCATTAAATCTCACTTATATCTGCATTAAATGTGCCAAGCAAACAGGTACAAGGATTTAGGGGCTTTTTTCTAGCTGCCAGCCCCATGAACTCAGCCTAGCATCTGAGAATAAAATTGAGTTATTTTTCCTCACTTCATTTCACCAGTGATAAAAGATTTTGCAGATGAAATTATGCCTTCAGTAACACTCATCCATTTTCATTGTCTTCTGATTTTGTACACAGTGGCACTTCTGCAACCACACTGATTCCTATGGACCTGCACAGATGTATCAGGCTGGAGCTTGGTAAGCAATTGGGTAGACTGAAGATGTCAAGGAAAGGACACACCAGCTGCTGTGCCAGCTTGCAGAGATAACTGGAGTAAGTGCCCTGAACACTTACTACTGTCTTCACCTCCAATACACTGCATTGTGCATGCCTCTTCAAAAGTACACCCTTCTGCACACATTGGCAGTAGTCGCTTGATAGGAGGATGACAGTCTTCCAATAGATAGGGAAGTCATCAGTGAGCCCAGAGATGACTGAAGGGGCCAATCTGAGATCTGCTTGCTTGACTGCAGACATGGCATTCCCAGGAGAAAGGAGTGAATCCTGGTGATGTCAGGTCGCAGATCTTTCCCTTTGTCTCTCTTGCCTTTCCACCTCCATAGTGAGGCGGATTGGCTCAAAATGCCTCGTCATTTTGGCTTGTCATACTTCATGGCTCCACTGCGGACAATTAAGCGCTCAGATCTCCCAGATATTGATGTGAATATTGCGTTTCTTCAGATTGGCTTTCAAGGTATCCTTGAATCTCTTCTTTTGCCCATTTCCAGAGTAGCAACCATTAGCAATTTGGGAGTACAGGACCTATTTCAGGAGCCCATTGTCAGCCATCCTTATAATATGTCCTGACCAACAGAACTGGTGCCATATAAACCTGGCTTTGATTCTGGTGGTTTGCTTCAGCCAGAATACTGCCACTCATCTTCTCTCCTTCCAGGTGATATGGAGAATTTTCTGAAGACATGGCTGATGGTAACATGCCAAGGCTGTCAAGGTTTTCTAACATGCTGCCTGGGTTTCACACCCATACAACAGGGTGGGAATAACAACAGCCTGGTAGACAACAAGTTTGGTTTGGGTCCTGATGTCATGATCATTGAAGACATGATTTCAAAGATGTCCAAAGGCAGCACCAGCAAATTTTATTTGGTGTTGAATATCATCTTCTATATTTACTTTTTCCCTGAAGCAGATGCAATGCAGCTGGGCTAAGCTTACCTTTGGCAGTGGTTATTATCATGCACCTACACCTGAACTGAAGTGACTATATTGCATTTTGGAGGATCATGGACATGGTGTTGGCACAATGTTCTTCCCTCTGGTGCTCCCTGGTACAGTCCTCAGGTGCTGGAGACATGCTCTTGTCATGGCTTTTTAAGTAACTGTATCTGACTCTGAACATGGATGGGAAACCGATCTAAGGTATAAGGAGGTGTCATTTTTACATGGTAACTAGTTAGAGGCGATTTCAAAGAGAAAAGGAGAGTGGAACATTGAGACAGGAGAGAGATGTCAAGAAATTCACTGGCTTTGTTTATTCTCCCATTGAGACAATGGTAATACTATTGTACTAACTTATGTACATTCTCATGGGAGACCTGAGTCCAAATGTCACTGCATGACTCAGACAACATGGCTTCCAAGATCCCCAGTTAACTGCACCAGTTGTTTTCTCACGGCCTCAATGTTAAATCATTTAATAAAAGAAAAATACCACTGGACGCTGAAACAATAACCATGCAGCAAGGTACCCACCAAGCATTCCAGGTGGAAATTAACTCTGCTCCATCCAAACAGCTCACCTAAAACATAGCATAGCCAAAAATATAAGTAATAAAATAGCCTTATAGATGTTGACCAAGTTATTTTAGTGCCAAATACAGTAGAACACAGTGTACTCGGCAGCCATTACTGCACTGGGCACTGGCCAAATTGCTCTATTCTAATGACCTTTGGTCACAAAACCATGCCTGCTATGTGCAAAGTAAATAAATAAATAAATAAAGAGTTTGCAATGGTTAGTTGATCAAAGCCATTGTTTGTCACTGTGTCCTGAGCAAAAAGCAATGTTACAACCTACGAACCGCATAGATTTGTTTGTGTGAGGTCTGATGGGAACTGATAACTCACCAGCCCAAATAGTTGAGGAGGAGGAAACGGGTGAATATTAGCATGTTTAAAAATGTTTTTTAATTCTTTTTTTAAGAGAGTATAATAGTACATTGCACACAGTTATTTCTTAGTCAACACTGAAAAAGAAAGACCTGCATACTAAACAAAAGGATGACTAGAATGAAATGGCACCCCAGACCTATGAGATGCCCTTTGTTCCAACAGGTTTCTCTTAGCACTCAGTTTACTAGTTCATGTCAAACTGGAACAGACTAAAGAGTTTAAGATTATCAGCACACAAACAAGTTATCACAAGATAAGCTAAGCTTTCAGTGTGTCAGCTGTCAGTGGTAATGGCTGATGTACCTACACTTATTCCATAATAAATAGGAGGTAGATAATCCCTCAACAATAGGGACACTGAGATAGTTATCCTACTTTAATATCCAAAATCATCATCCTTCAAGTATTTAAAAAACTGCTGCTTTTATCCTCTATCACTGATTAGTGCTATTATTGCTTGATACCCCTGTGGTAAAAACTGACTGGCTCAGAGTTACTTGTGCTTTATACTTTGAAAGGAAATATTTCATGAGTAAATATTAATGTTTTCCCTTTGGGTCATCAAATTACCCTCTTCAGCCATAAGCTAAACTGCCTGAACCTCTAGTTTTGAGAACATTTATGTGTAGAAGTTTATATTGTAAAACTGCAGGTTTTTGTTTTGTAATATAAGAAGAGCAAAGATCAGAGAAAAAGAAGAGAACAGTGAACAGGAAGCCAGAAAGGTGTAGCAGTGTGTTGGGGTAGGGAGGTGGACAAAGAGAGATCACCCTGATTTGGTATTTGTAGAAACTGTTATTGGGTGACTGTTGGAAATGTTGCCTCCATAGGAAACAATTTAGGGATGAAAAACCAACTGGTGAGATAAAGTGTTCGAGGCCCAAGTAATCTACTCACATTGCCAAGGTCAATGACCTATCAGATTCACTCACACAAATAAAATTTAGACAATAAAAAGGAAGAAAACACATGGAAGGCAGGCATCTAGGAATGTAACATCAAAGTCAAATCAAAGGTCCACCCAAGCCTAATGACCCATTGGGAGCATGTGGTTAAGGCACATCACCTTCTGTAGCCAATGGCACACAAGGGAGCAATATGGTAAGCATCATATCTGGCTGCCTTTGACTTCCCAGCCTGAATGACCAGCTAACCATTTACAGCTCAGACTACCCAGGGTGGCCTTTGGCATGAGTCCAGAGCAAGGCTTGAGCTCATGCTCCTAGAAACAGGTTGAGACACCTTAATTGCTCTACCACTATGTCTCAAAGGAATTAACATACTCTTTGGGCACATCTACATATGCTACATCACTGTAGTGACAAGCTCAGTAGGCATGAATTGTGACACCAACGCTATTGCACAGTAGCAATGAGCTACCACACCGTAACTCATTGCTACTGCACAGTAGAATCAGAAACGACCTGTGTGCCACCAGGACTACGCAGTAACAACTGCTTAGTTGGGGGCACATGTAGACGTGCCTTTTGTACACAATTCCTTCTTTCTCCCCAACAACACTTACCTCCAGCCAACTAAGACCCCCTCTTCCCCTCCCCCAACATCACTCCTCCCCTGCACATACACATACAGTCTAACAAACTCCAATTCCGGGCCTCAAGAGACAGTAGAATAGGAAATGGACAGGATAAAAGAACAAGCCTGTCCAGTGATGCTATTTCCATGTAGCAAGCTAAGATATTCCACACCATGATGGAATTAGAGCAGGAGGATAAAGGGAATTTAGACTTGAAGCAAATGAAAGCCAGAACTGGAAATGGCACCATGTGCATTAGCTCTGTCCAGTGACCTACCTGTGAAAAGGGTAACATGTTGGTGCAACTATGTTACGCGTGTGACAGGTTTTCTCCTGTACTTTAAGACTATACTTGTTATGATCAGGTTGTGAAACTGTTCTTACCAAAGCTAATGTTACAATAAGGGATTGGAACTAAATCCATGCCCAAGAACCTCATGCCAAAAATGATGTAGGACATTGAATATAGCAAGGTGAAAAACTGAGCTGAAAAATAAGCTTTCTTCTTTCTAACACAGTTTTGGTCTGAAGCAAATAACGTTCACAGCATGAAGGGATGCTCAAAAGGCAAGACACTGACAAAAGCAGGTAATGCAATTCACTAACGAGAAAAGGAAAAATTCAGTGGTTGGAACCTGATATTAGAAAAATTGGAAGGCAATCAGCCATCAGAACCGAGAACGGCTGTTAGCTGTGTTAGTCTGAAATCAGACAGAAGGCAGGACAGGATGGCACCTTTCAGATTAACTGGTTCAGCAAGGCATGAACTTTTGTAAGTGACAGGCTACTTCATCAGATTACACTGAGAAACAGTTAATTCATTAGCATGTAAAATCTTTAAAATCAAGTTATTTGTTCTGGAAAGCTTTTTTTAAATAACGAGGCAGACTAATGCTTGCACTACAATATTCTTGGAAGAAAGTGTTGTGGCCTCTGTTCTATGAGTCAGACTAGGTGATGACAATGATCCCTTACATCTTTAAATGTGTTGGAATACAGGAATAAGAAATAAAAGAGTGGGGGGAATTAAAAAGAGGATCAAGAAACACTGTGTTACATAGTAGTCTGTTGACACATGGAGTTTGCCACCATAGGGGATTATGTGAAGAAGTAATAATGGGACTTGAAATAGTTAAAATAGCTGCAAGAACAAAAGCTTCTGACACTTACAGTACAATCCCAAAACCATAGCTACTCAAGTCAACAAAGCCAGACTCAGACCTTTCTCTGACCTGCTACAATTCCAACTCTGTGACAAGGCTAACAGAATCCCTCTGGTCATCTCTGACAGCCCCTAGCTTGAACACCTTGGACACATCGTTAATAACCACCAGCCCCTCCTGGAAAATGGTAACCATTTCAAGGTAACCTTTGGGGATAAGCCTATCCTAGCTCACAGCCAGCCTCCCAATCTTAGATGATGTCTCTTGAGCAACAAACTACATAACTTCAACTCTTGTTGCAGACCTAGATGACCACCTGTGCCGCCTCATTGACACTGACCACATCATAACTGGACCAAACTACATGAAATAGAACACCTGGGATTCATTTCACCTCCTCCTTTACCAATGTCATATAGTCACCACCTGAATAAAGTGCCCCTCAACCATCTAGATTGGCCAGATGGGGCAAACCCTACATAAAAGAATGAATGGACACAAATTCGATATCAATTCCAGAAATGCACAGAAGCCCATGGCCAAACACTTTAAGATCCCTGGACTTTCCATTGCGGACCTGAGAGTAGCTGTTCTTAAACAAAAAAATTTAAAATCCAAGTTGAATGCAAAGTTGTAGACCAAGAAATCACCCACCAACATGATCCTAACAGAGACTGTGGGTTCTTATCCTATTGTCTTGATCAGTTTTTAATTCCAGCTGTTTATTACTATGTTTCTCAGAGCATAAACTGCCTTGTTTCTTCTACTGACCTTTTCAACACACCTTTTGCCTTTCTCAGCAATGTTACCCCTTGTCCTTCTCCTTTATATTTAAATTTTGCTATATTTATATACCCTTTCTTTCTGAAAGTCCATTCATAGCATCTGAGAAAGTAGCCCATCACTTACAAATGCTCACGCTTCTCTGAAACAATTAGACTCTAAGGCTAGGTACAGACATTCAAAAAGGCTGAGACAGAATCAATCTAAATTACACAGCTTTCTGTGAGCAGCATAGTTTAGATTGGTAGTAAACAGAACACACCTTCACCCTTTGGTGGGGGGAAGGTAAATCTTAGACCAGGGTCTGCCATTTTAAACCCCTCTGTGTGTGCCAAACTTCTGGTCTGTGACGGGTACAAACCCGTTCTGTGTGTCAAACTTGTGTTCTGTTACAGGTATAGACCAGTTTCTGACCACTTGTGTAACATGTGTACCTGGCCCAGCCTTCCACCTTATCCTACCTTCTGCAAGAACAAGGAAAGAGATAATATACCTCTTACTGCAGGTATTAGATTAATGGTCTGTGGGAGAAGAGAAGCCCACCCTAGTCCTCACAATTTATACATAGTCCAGTGCATTTTGGAGTCCAGGGAAACAGGATACAAAACATTTTTGAAAAAAGGTATGCCAGATGAGATTAAACAAGAGTTAAATTCTCAAATGGCATCTCCTATAATTATAAATCATTGTGTTCACATCTGCCAGTCAGTATGATAAATCCATTTCTTAGTGTCTTCAAACCCTCTCACTGTGCCACATCTTTCATGCCAGGTTTCACATTTGGGAAAACACTGGTTGGACAATGCTATACCTTGGGAAGGGAGACAAGGACTTAATTGAAATTAGAAAGGGAAATGATCTGTGGCATCACCTCATTCATTCCCACTGCATAACAGCTCATTGAGCAACTTTACAAAGTCCCATGCCAAATAACTCTTCAATGGAGGCTTCCATTCCTTCCTTAAGGAGATGATGCTGCCATCTAAAAAATGTCAATATTAAGCAACAGGCATGTGCGAAGCGGCTAGTATTGGCTTTGGATTCAGATTCAGCCAATTCAGGGGACAGTGAGTTGATTCAGTGATTTGAATCACTGTCCCGAATCTATTTGGCCAAATCTCTGAATCATCCAGGCCCATCCCCCACCCGCTTTCCCAGCCCCGGCAATGGCTGCCCTGCCCACCCCAGCTCCCAGCAAGGGAAACCCCCCCCCCCCCTTCCC
>NW_017729029.1:1456052-1465027 GCF_001723915.1 Gavialis gangeticus
CCCCCGGCCCCCCCCAGCCCCCAGCAAGGGAAACCCCCCCCCCCGATTCACTGGGTGCTGCTGGGCAGGGGGTGATCCCCACTGCTCCCCACTGCCCCACGCTGCATGGGGGGCTCTGCATCCCCACTGCCCCCTGCTGCCCTATGCCATGTGGAGGGCTCTGCAACAGCCCCCCAAAGCCCCAAGGCCACTGCAGGAGTGGTGAGTCCCAGCGTTTTTCTCAGGGTTTTTTTGCTTAAAGGGCCAGAGCTGGGGTGGGCGGGGCAGCCATAGGGATGCTGGGGGAGTGACCGGGGCTCGGGGGCTCATGGCGGAGTCCCCCACACAGCATGCGGCAGTGGGGGGAAGCAGGAATTGCTCTCCACCCAGCAGCACCTGGTGAGTCAGGGCTTTTTTTTAAAGCACTGGGAGCTGGGGTGGGACAGCTATGGGGGGCTGGGGGAGCGGGGGGTGCTGGGAGAGCAGGCAGGGGATGGGCCCTGGCAGGGGTCCCCCCATGATCCCCTCCCCCCTTCTCCAGCCCCACCTCCCCTGCTCCCTACTTACCAGCATGGAGTCTGGGTCCAGCTCCATTCCAACCAAGATTCTCCTTTCATAGAGATCAGATTTACCCCTTTGATTTCATTTTTTGAAAAGAAGTATTTGAACATCTTCCTGAGTTCCTAGTCTGGAGGTCACATCCATCAGGGGCAGGGCCATCCCTGCAGGAGGGGGGCGAACCGGGATGACCACCTTGGGCCCCATGCTTTGGGGGCCCCATGAACCTGGGTGGAGCGGTCATGGCAACTCCGCGCTGCCGCCAGCTTCACGTCTGGCCCCTGCCCCCACAATTGCTGAATCTGCCGCCGGCTTCCTTGCGTCTGGGAGCAGGGCCCTGCACAGGCTGATTTGTCCTGGGCCCCACACCCTGCTCAGATCATCTCTGATCAGGGGTGCTATGAACAGGTGTCAGAGGGATTAATATCTTCTCTTTCCGATACTACTAGTATTTTGATAGATACTAGACATTAGTACTGGTAGTATCTCTAGCACTGTGGAGTACTGTAGAGAGAACCATAATTAGATCTATGCTAATGGATACAGGGTGCCAAGATAGGAAAGCCGAAGAAAGAATAAATTTTTTTTCTAGATTTTCTTTCATGATGTCGGCACATTTCCTTGAAGCCTTGTATGTGGCCCATGTAGATGGACAGCGGGGGAAGTTTTGTTTATATTTAGACTTGTTCCAGCCATGAAATTAATAAAAGAATAAATAAAGATAGAAGTAGAAAGATTAGAGAGATTATAATTTAATACAGGCTACATTAATGGTTTATTTGCTTTTTGCTCTTGGAACTTGGCCCATCTCTCAATAAATAAAAATGCTTCATAGCAGCTGGATAGAACAAAGAGGATGTGATGACAGAGCCAAAAGCACTCAAAGTAGAATAGTCTGGGACAGGTACTGCGGTCAAGATCAAGGGGTCACTTCAGTGTCCCAAGTTATTTTTGTCTATCTACATAAATGGAAAGTAACAGATCATCCAGAATGGAACCCAGCTATGAGAAGCCCCAGAGGGTTTTTTTTTTACATTATTTGTTGTACTATTACTATAGTGAAACCAAATTAACTTGCATTATGCAGGTGATTCACAGTGCAGACTCTTGGAAAGCATAGTTAGTAGGTAGCATCTGGTTCATCACAGAGATTAAGACAGTTTAGGCTCCTGTTCAGCAAAGCAACTAAGCATGTGTTTAATTTTGTTCATGTGCTTAATTCCCATTGACCTCCTTAGGTTTTATATAATATTAAATTTAAGAATATGTTTCAGATTTTCAGGATTAACTACACTTTTCATACCCCTGTGGTCTTCTTCAGTTTATCCCAGTAATGTCTCAGGCTTCCAACCAACACCTTTAATGAGAAAGACCCCCATCCCTCACACCCTAGACAAGAATTTAGGGCTGTAATCCTCTTGTGATCACCTAAGAAAACCTGACTTAGACTAGCTACGAATGGTGAACTTATCAGGGACAGACAGAGTTAAACAGTGTTGGTGACCAGGCAGTTTTCACAAAGTACAGAACCATGTAGTTTAGGATCAAAGCATGACAGAGCGAACATAGTAAAAAAAGACGAGTAAAGAATCCAGACATGTTAGCCTGCCAGGTATCATCCTTCAACCGTAGAGGATTCTCATAGCTACAGACATAAATTCATTAGTTCTTTGTTTTGCTGTGTATTTCAGGGTGTGCCTCTGCCCAATCCCAGATCACAGTAGCTCCTTCCACCCTTCAGACTGTTGTTTTCCAGGCCTCTTGAATCAAAACAGATCAGTTTATGCAGTTCCCCCTGTTGGGGATGTGGTGGGTGGGAAAAGTGAGGCTTTCACACTTGTTTGCTTACCAGATCTGCAACAAATATCCCATTGGTGTTTCCAGGAATTCAGATGCATATTAGGGCTGTGCAAAATGTCACAGGCCATTTTGTTTTGACACTGTTTCAACTCATTTTGAGGTCCAAACAGCAAAATCAAAACAAAACAAAAGGCTGCAAAACAGCCTCAAAACAAAACAAGGCTAGTCAAAACATTTCAACCATAGCACTGGGAAAACGAACTCAGCCCACCTGGGCTGACTTCCCGTCTCCAGCACTAGATCACCCTGGGGTCAGGAAGTCAGCCCAGCTGGGTTGACTTCCCATCCCCATGCTAGGTCGCATGATAAAACTTATATACTCCATGCCTAGGGATAGAAATTATGCATAAACTGGTATAAGTGATCTGAAACTGGTTCAGATCTGTAACACAATACTGCAGTGCACATAAACCACTTTCAAAATGGCTAAGACCAATTTAAGATAAACCTGGATGCATTTAGTATCAGACTTAACTGATTTAGGTTAAATCGGTTTGTTGATCTTTTTAAGATCCCTTCCAGATTCAAGTTAACTCACAGTCCCCCAGCATCCCAGGATGCTTTGCACCTCCCTTGCAAACCCCCCTCACAGGGTGGGCAGGCTGGCTTTAGGCCAAGCTGTCTGCTCCAGTCAAGCAGGGAGGCATTCTCTAGTGTCCCCTGGCTTTTGGCCTGGGCCACCACAGGCATGTTGCTGCATTTCAAGAATCAAAAGTGAATGTCTGCTCACTTGCTTATTGGTTCAATCTATGCATCTTAGACTAACCTGCAAAGATTCAGGCAATTCAGCCTCAGGCTTTTGATTGTCTGTACTTAGCCCATGTGTCCACAGCACGTAACTTATCTCAGCATACAAGCTTTAGATGTTTAAATGTTTCCCAGGTTTCACGTTTGTCACAACATACTTCAATGTACTTCCCAAATAGGGATGCTTTCCCAATAGGGGCATGGAGGCATGGACTTACTTAGTATGACTGCCACTCAGCAATGGTAACTGGCCTACCTGCAGCACCATGCAGAGGCAGCTTCAATGCTTCCAGGTCAGGAGGTAGCTTGCATGCTTGAGGAAGCCATTTCTGGTTTGCAGTCTAGACATAGGGAGTGTTTTTAAATGTTTAGGGCAGACACGAGTCCTTATTCACTGTTGCATTAGAGCAGCTTTATGTCAATGGAACTCCACATTGAATCCAAGTTTTCTCCCCAGCTCTGCTCTGTATGACCTGTGGGAGCTTTGACCCTTGGTCATAATGCTTAGCTTGTTCTTATTTGAAAAGCACACTATAATTCTCATCTGAAAGACTCAAAACTGTTGTTTTGAGCTTTTTGATGTATAAACCAGAGGAACTCATGTGGGTTGGAAATTGTTTCTTTGTTTAGTTTTGCCTTTATTGAATGTGCCTATCAAACTTTATTTAGACATTTAAATTTAATAACAACTAGGTTTATGAGATGCACAGTTTTCCCAAGTGTTCTGTTTTATTATCCCTAACATAGAAGTGCA
The DNA here is from genome assembly GCF_001723915.1 of Gavialis gangeticus. Classification (NCBI taxonomy): domain Eukaryota; kingdom Metazoa; phylum Chordata; order Crocodylia; family Gavialidae; genus Gavialis; species Gavialis gangeticus. Next base: position 1,459,951 of record NW_017729029.1, read on the forward strand.
TTTGGGAAAATACGCAAAGTTGAACCCTGGCTCTAGAACAAATTTCCCTTTTGTTTTCAATAAAACTTACATTTTTTTCCTTTATAATATTCTCTTTTCCAAAACTCAGGAGGAAACCAAACACAAGTTCAGTTGCTGACTCTTCCTTAAATCCGCTGGGGAAATTTCAAGAAACTCTCCCACAGCAGCTTGGTTTCTTTTGTCAGACTAACTCCTGATTTAACTATATAACTAATTCTCTAAATACTACAGTGAGGGTTTATGAAAATGTGCTGCAAGTAAGGAATACATTACACCAGGACAGTGAACAATCCTATCCTTGAAGAACTGCAGTCATGTGTAGCATTTATATAGCACTGATTCATCTTCATAACCATAAGTAAATATCCCTAATTTTCTGGGGGGAGGGGCAGGTGAAGTGATTTACCTGTGATAGAGCTGGAAGCAGAACAGGCTGTGCTAGTGTGAGTGTGCAAAGAGAATGCACCTAACAATTCCTTGGCTTTTGGGGAGATGCCTAATCTGTTCACAAGAGAGTAACAGAAGTCAGCTTCTTGTGTCCTCTCCGCAGCTAAGGAAAAAGGACTCTGGTACTGCTTGGTACCAAAAAGGGTAAGCACATTTACCCTTAAGAGTCTCACCACCAGAAGGAAGTCCAGATTACAAATACTATCCTTGAACCAGACAATTAAATCCATTTTTCTGTGAATCCAGGGCAGATGAGGCTTTTCTTTCTTCACATGTCCAATAAGTATCACATGCTGGTGAGTTTCCAACAATCAGATTTAATATTTCAAGTTGCAGGCTATGAAAGTCTAGGCCAGGAAACATACAAGTAAAGATATGGTCCCCTGGGAAGAAGAGTTTGCCATCAGTCCCACTTCTGTGGGATCAGTGCTGCAATATAATTGCTTAACCTATCATATCCCGTTTGAAATCAACTAACTACCTAATTAGCTTAATTGTCAATAAATTACAAATAATTCCATGATGAGGACAGAGCTTTTGCCTCACTGTAATTGAGGCAATATGACTGTACAATAGCTATTTCTATGTTATACCACTTTTGCTCCTGTACAATCTCATGAATCCTACTACATTATCCTTCTTTCAGTCAGATTCTCAGTTTCTGGGAGGAAATGACTCTTGCGTTTTTTCCAAAGTTAGTGTGTGGAGTTTTGTGGAGGTCTCTTCATTATCTGTGCTCTGGGGTGAAAGCATGAAGAATTCATGTAACAAAACAAGAACATTTCACACTGAACCCAGGCCAGGGTTTGTATACATATGTTCACGTGTGTGCACGCACACACACACACTCTCCCTTTCTAATAACGCATATACTATTCTACTTTCAGGGGATATCAGGTTGGGCAAGTGGTAAGGAAGGTGTGAAGCCAATTTTTCATTATTATTTTAAACTAAACAAAAAACTTTCCAGACTGAGAGACTGTGCACACACCCGAGTACAGGCCACCAGAACTGTTTGAAACAGTTCAAATACATAACATTAGGAGCATCTCTCCTTGGTTATACCTAACATCATTCAATTTTTAAACCTCAGCATAGAGCAGTTCCCTCTCATCCTGAATGAGACAGAAAACAATTAGGAGTGCAAATGGAAAAGACAGACTAGCAGACAAAAATAATGAAGTCAACATTTTGGATTTGTTAGGAAACCTTTGCAGGCAAGTGTGTTGTTAGCTGTGTTAGTCTGAAATCAGTGAGATGTCAGGGTAAATATGCACCTATATAGACTAAATACATTATATGTGTATCACACAAGCTTTCATAGGCTGAAGTTCACTTCATCAGATGCTGTGAAAGGAGCTTCAGAAAGCAGAGTATGAGGAGAGAGAAATTAGAATACAAAAAACAATGGTGGGGGGAAGAGAGAGAAAGAGAAATGGGGGAAGGGAGATGGGGTTACAGTAGGAGGGACAAACAAGTAAACATTAAACCCATGGGAACAAAGGAGTCACAAAAGCTAATTCATGTTCAAGTCGGTTGTATTCTGGAAGTAGCCTGAAACAAAAAGCAGTACCTGGTGGGTCCCTTAAAAATCCAGAGATAAAAATTTTTTTTTGACTTTCTTCTTTTATTTGAAAAACAACAACAACCAACAACAAAAAACCCTATATCTAATGTTTAATGTAGTCCATGCAACGAGATATTCACAGACAGAGTTTAAGTTATGATACATATCTTTGTAATAATAACTGACATATATATGGCCCCATACACACAAAAATGTGGATACAACTATATTGCATAGATAGTGATTCACCTGCTAAAACTGCAAGAGCTGGGTAGGCTAAAGAATAACATAGACATTATGAAATTTCCCCTCAAACAGCTCTGCAAGTGAACTTCACCTGCTACTACTTCAGTTTGGACCTTCACACAGATTCCCCCTATGTCCTACATCCTTTTTTTTTTTTACACCTCCTGTTTTTCCACACCCTAACATCTTTTATGCAGCAAACACAATTCATGATGAAAAAGGTGGCATTTTGTTTATATTAGACAAAACACACACGAAGAGAGACTCAGAAAACTCTTTGAGCCAAAAGCCACACTGTGTTGAGCCCATACCTCTGAAAGTATGCTAAAACCACAATATTCACAGGCACCCAGATGGGGTGGAAAGCCTCTTGCTGTATTTTATGACTTGGTCATCACACAAAAGGGAAATGTTATAATCTGCTGCTAGCACAGCAACACTATATATATAAAATTTTCTGAGTGGGAATTCTTTTTCCTTTGCTTTGGCAAATAGCATCCTCCAAACATCCACTACAGCTGAAACTTTCAAAAAAAAAAGTCATGTAAAGATGATTTAGGTATGTAAGCTAAATGCACTAATGATTTAGGTATGTCGGCTAACAATTCTTTTTTTTTTTAAAGCTACCCCTCTACTGCTAAGTTCTCCATGTTTGTTGTCCTGGATCTAGCAAAACAATAAAGAGATGGGTGGACAGGGATTATACTTGGACTACAACCCTACCTAACAATTTTATTTTATTATAATTACTTTATATGACAAAAAAATGCTGTTGATACTTAAGGTTGTATCGTTTTAAATTGGTGGTGCGCAATCTGTCAGAATTTGGGAACCGCTGTGGTAGATTAAATGTTCAAAGCAGAACCATCCAAGTTAGGAAATTTTCTGCAAGCAGCACAGCTCAGATTGGTAGCAAACAGAACACACATTCGTCCTTTGGTGGGGGCAAATCTTGGACTGGGCTCTTGTCATTTTTAAACCAGTCTGTGTGTGTCGAACTTCTGTTCTGTTATAGGTACAGACTGGTTTCCAACCACTTTTACCAGTAAAAGTGTAATGTCTGTAACTGGCCAAAGAGCTAAATAATATATGTAGCAGTCTCCATGAAGCTTTGCTGCTCCCCTGTCAGAGCCTTTCTTTCACCTCCCCAAGAAGAAAGCAATCACAATTTACCAGAATGCTCCACCAGCTCTGTCATACTAAGCAGTGAGCACTAGTAGCACTAGTGGTGAAATTCAACAATGTGGCTATTTCCAGGGTTACTGGCAGTCAGCCTGGGTAAGATCTCTTCTGAGTATAAGCCTCTGAGCAATTGTTGGACAAGCAAGCTGTCTCAGCTTGGCTGTAGCTACCCCAGGTGTGGTCACCTTGTGGGACTGGTTGCTGTGAGCAGTAGCTCTGGTATTTAGGGCAGCATCTGCAATTGTTCCCTGGCTGGTCAACACTGAAGGCTGTGGCTCTTGTTCCAAGCCCCTTTCCAAACATTCACTACATGTCATGGTTCTTGTCCTTGGCTCCTGAACCACAGTCCACGTTCTTGTTTCCTGTCTTTGGGTCAGCTTGGGTCATGACAATTGGTGGCTGACCTTCAGCAGCTATCTTGCTTTCTGTCCTAACCTCTGAATCTCAGCTAATACCCTGACACCAGACATTGGGCCTACCCTTACTTGGGCAGGACTGCCATGACCAAAGTAGCAATGGCCCTGGGGAGTAGGTTGATGACAAAGACTAGTTCCAAATTGGCATCTCTGCAGTAAGGAGGCAAGCAGAAGAAGAGAATTTAAAATGGCTTCCAGACAGCCTTAAGCATCTTCCCAACTGAGCACTGCTTTAATGAAGTATCATTACCAGGGATCCGGGTTTTCCGTTTCCCATGGAAAAATGGAGCAAACCCCGGATTTTACCTTTTACTGGAGGCAGACGCAGATTTCTCATTTTACTGGAGAAACCCACAGATTTTGCAGTTTTGCAATGAGCTCCCCGCAGGCTGGCAGGGGTCCAGCCTGCAAGGGGCTGGGAGGGAGCAGGAGGAGGGCAGTCAGGCAGGAGGTGCCATGTGCATGTGCATGTACATGACCCCAGGCAGCCTGGAGATAAGTGGGGCACAGGTAAGTGGGACGGGGGAGCGATTGAGGCCCCATAGAGAGAGAGGGAGGGAGGGAGTTGGGCAGAGCTGGGACTACCGCTGTTGCCCACCTGGGCAGTGCCTGGGGCCAGCAGGGAGCAGGACAGGGTTGTGGGAGGCTCGTCCAGGGGGCGGGGGAGGTGGGGCTGGCCCCCCACTTTTGCGCACACTTCTGGAGGGCAGAGGGTACCTGCACCCCCCAGATCTATGTGCAGGGTTGGCGTAGGCATGGGCTGTGCACTGTGGGTGTGGGTTTCTGCCCTACCCAGGGGCTTCCACAGCCTGGCAGGCATGACCCGGCACTGCAGTGCAGAACACGGCTGTGCAGGAAAGCTGCTTCCGCTGCGAGCTCACACTGCCCCAGGCGATGCACCCCTACATGCATGGCACCTTTGAGGAGCACAGCGTTACACCACTGCCTTCACTGCAGCCGCTTGCATAGGGCAACGTGGAGCTCACAGGGGCAGGCAGCTTCTCTGTGTGCCGTTCCCTGCTGTGCAAGGTCACACCCACTGGGCTGCCGAGGCCCCGGGGGAGGGCAGCAGGGTGGGAGCCTGCAGTGAGCAGCCTGCATCCAACCCCACCCCCATCTTGTGCACAGATCTGGGGGGCGTGGGTCCTCCCTGGCCCCCAGGGAGTGAGTGCCATGGCAGGGAGCCCCCACCCCCACC
>NW_017729029.1:1465307-1468221 GCF_001723915.1 Gavialis gangeticus
TTTTTAATCAGGGGAACCAGGATCCCTGATCATTAGTGCCAAGTCATGGAGCATGAGAAAAAACAAAACGAAAGAAAACTATCACCAAACACAATACCAAACATTGTGGCAGCACTTCACACATCCATTTGGACACCCTCCTTAGCAGTCTGTCATGTGTCAAGCACACCCAGGCATTAATCTCTTAAATTGGGCCCTCCTGTGTTCAAGTGCACTTGATATTTAAAAGCTATATAGTGCAGAGCCATTTGTTTCATTTTAAAACTTTTGAGATACAGTGATCTGTAAAATGAGGAAAGACTAGAAGCAAGTGAGGGTGTAATTCAGGATCCACGTATCTCTTGTCACCATCTTTAAAGTTAAGGTCACTTTCAAACAAATTCATTCATCTTGATCTAAGAATAAAGTATTGGGAGTGGGAAAAAATAGAGAGAGGTCTGCCACTGAGGTTCTAACAGTAGTTCACATTGTTATCACCCACCAACCCTGGTAATGTGTTGCTGAAAACTCCAGTCCCCATAGACGTAGTCCTAAGCAGTACAGATATTTTTGTGCAGTGCTATAGCTATGCAGAGTAAAAATTCAGAGATCTCAGTTAAATCCTTTCCATTTGGTTTTCAAAGTTTCTGGAGGTCTATCTGATGTTGTGTCACCAGATACATTAGAGTGGTTGTAAACTGCTGTTTTTGGTAAGATTTAGTCAGACCTACCTAACTGAGACACCCCAGAGCCAAATTTATCTTTTGTTTGCTCATTTTCATGTAGAGTTTCAAAACGGGCAACATGCATGAACACTAGCACAGCTAAGGGAGGGCATCCAGGCCACCGGCCCCAAGTGCTGGGTGGAGGGAGGAATGCAAAAATAGCAGTTGTTGCTCTTCCAGGCTGGGCACTGTGCACCGCCACTGCCCAGGGCACAGAAGTGCCCATGTATGCCTCTGTCAGGGATGACCCTAGGGAAGTGTGGGGCCAGGGCAATTCAGCCTGTGCAGGGTCCCTTTAAGAGAGCCCCTTAAGAGAGCCTAGTGGTGTGGGCTGCAGAGTGGGATGGAGGCAGCAGCCCTGGCCTTGGTACTGGCTCTGGCACTGAGGGCTGCTGGCACTGGTACAGCCCACCCCGGGGAGCTGCCTGTAGCATGGGGCAGCTGAGGTGAGGGCCACGCCAGGTGGGCCAGGCTGGGTTGGGGTCACCCTTGCAGCAGGGGGCCCCCAAGATGAGCCGAGTCGCGGTGCTCAGTGCCCGACAGCCTCATGGGGACTCTGGGCCAGACTGGGTACAGCCTGGCCCAGAGTTCCTGTTGAAGCACAGGGCCCCCCAAAGTGTGGGGCCTGGGGCAGTCACCCTGATTTGACATACCTTAGGGACAGTCCTGGCCTTTGTCCCATGTATCTGTCCTGATCAGCTAGCTAGTGAATGCAAATCAGTCAGTGTTGGTTTGTCCCATGCACACTCATTGACTGGATGATTTATAAGTGGCTCTAGCCAGTTAAGAGCCTTGCAGACAAGAATCTCATATATGCTTTATAAATGTTAATCAATTTAGATTTATGATGTCCACGTTCAAAGAAGTGGGTGCTAGTATCTGTTTTACAGGTGTTACTTCTAAGATAAAGAAATCACAATATTCAGCACTTTTATGTAACATACTTCATCCACAGATCTTAAAAACAGCTCTCTGAAGCAGGGTTGCTGTCCTTTCCCCCGTGCTCCCTCTACAGAAGAGCAAACTGGAGGAGAGTGACATCTCAAAAGTGTTGGAGCCAGAATTGCAACTCTCAGGCCTATACCCTGCTTACTGAACAACTGTTCTCATTTGTCTTATTAATAGTTGTCTGACATGGTTATTACCATTAATGACAACCTATAAACCCACATTTCACAAGACATATTCTTCTCTCTGAAGGAGAATACAAATTGAGAAATACCTCATACTTGGGCCTCTCCCAGAAATGGAGACTACATATTAGGCAGCATTAGAGCAACAGAGACAGACACCAAATGATTCATGGGTTTGGAGGCCTGCCTCCTCCCATTTGACAGTATTATTTCTTATTAGTGGCTTGGAAGGAAATATTAAAAAAAAACAAAACACCTTGGTCAGTGGATGATCAAGAGGAAAGAGCTAAGAAAGTTTGGCTTCATCCTAAGTTGCAGCAAGAGACAGCGTACATTATGTTTAATTTAACACATTTTCTAAAAGACAAAGGATGCATCAGCACTGATCATTAAATACAACTCCAGGCTTTGCTTTGTTCTTCTATCACCTGACCATCCACAAGAACATCCCTATACTCATTTCAACAGCAGGTACAGCCAGAACCATCCAGGTCTGCACAGGTGCTGGGTCTATACCTGCCATGGATGCTACCTACCACTGCACGCAGCCAGTTTGCAGCCTAGTTGCAAGATTCAGGGCTGAAACAGGAAATCTTCCACTGAGGGTCACAAATCTCTGTTCCTGTGTCTTTCCTTCCTCCTCTCCTACATCCAGGAAGCTTGGACAGCATTTTGTAACTCAGTGGGCACATTTACACTTGTGCTTTAATGTGCATTAGCCTATTTTAAAGCATACTAAAGCATCAGTAAAAAACCCATGCTCTTTCGCTAATCCACATTAAAATAGGCTAATGAGCATTAGGCATCACTTAAAAACCATGCTGTATCACATTAAGATAGGCTAGTATGCATTTTCCTTGTACCTCACAACGGTGGGCATCTATACACATGCTCCCAGGGTGGGGGCAGTATGCTTTAATTAAAGCGGCTCCAAGAGCCACTCTAATTGAAGTGTCCAAAGCACCTTGTGCATCAGCATCCCAGTGCTTCAAAATGGCAGCAGGGGCACTTTATCTAAAGCTCATCAAACAAGCTTTAGATAAAGTGTCCCCACCAGTGTTTTGAAGTGTGGGGACG
>NW_017729029.1:1473221-1476173 GCF_001723915.1 Gavialis gangeticus
AAGCGGCTCCAAGAGCCACTCTAATTGAAGTGTCCAAAGCACCTTGTGCATCAGCATCCCAGTGCTTCAAAATGGCAGCAGGGGCACTTTATCTAAAGCTCATCAAACAAGCTTTAGATAAAGTGTCCCCACCAGTGTTTTGAAGTGTGGGGACGCTGATACACAAGATGCAAAGGCTGGCTGGAGAATGGTAATTACCATGCTCCAACAGACTTGATTAATCAGAGTAGCCTCTGCATTCGTGTATAGGCACCAGGAGGTACTAGATTTAATGTGTATTGATTAAAGTGCATTAATGCCCCATGTTTTGGTATTTAACTATTCAGTCCCCTTAAGGGCTGCTGCAACACAAACTCTGCTGGCTCCCAACTGCTGCCTGACTCCTGCTTTGCCTGTCTGACCATATACTCCCCACACATGGAGGAACACGTTTCCATGATGATTCATTTCAGCAAGTACCATGACCTCAGCAGCAGTAGTAGGCACATGCACCATTACATTGCTATTTTGAAGCCACTTGTGCAGCTGAGCAATCACTAGACCGGGGTATAATGCTGGAAGCATGTCAAACATATGAAGAAATGCTATCACAAAACAATGGATTTGAACACAGAGGTATGGTAAAGCCTCAGCCACATCTTCTTGCTATGTCTTGTTAAGTGAAGTGCTTGCCAGTGCTCCATGCAATGAACCCACTAACACTCCTGGGGGACCTACTCTTCAGGGAGGAAGAGGAAGAGGAGGTTTAATTTATTTATTTGCTCTTCCAAAAAAATTAAAAAGACTGCTTACAATTAAAAAACTTACAGGGACTAGCTAAATTATTAAAATAAGAATATACAAGGTACATAGAAACCCCCTAAACAATACCCCAACTTAATTTTGCTTGCTTAATGCCTGCTCAATAGGGCTGTGTGAAGCTTTGGTCCCTGATTCGATTCAGTGGAGACTTGGCCCAATTCGGTGGCTGAATCTTCGAATCCAAATCAAATCAGAGGACCCTTTAATCTCTCCAAATCAAATCAGAACCCTCCGAATCAATTTGGAGAGATTCAGAGATTCAGACATAGAGATAATTTTAAATGTTTTTTCTACATACCTCTAGGTAGCAGGGGCTTGTAGTGCTGCAGTGCTGGGGTGCATGGGAGTGTCCCACACAAGCACAGGGGGCTGCCCAGCTCTCTTGACAGCAGACCCGGAAGCACTTCTGGTCCACTTCTGGGTCTGCTGGGGAGCATGCAGAGGGTCCTGCCGCACCTCTCTGGCTCAGTGACTGGTGCCTCCCGGGTCTGGGGTGGGCAACTGGGGTCCCCCTGTGGCCAATCATTGAGCCAGGGTGCACAGGACCCCACTCTGGTGCATTCCCCGGCAGACCCAGAAATACTTCCAATCTACTTCCAGGTTCATTGCCGGGCACATGGAGGGGCCCCGCACTCCTGTGGGATGCTCCATGTGCCCCAACATTGCAGTGTTCATGAGCTGCATCTGCTACTGCAAGGTATGTAGAAAAAACGTTTAAACCAGTGTCTATGTCCGAATCGCTGATCCTCCAAATCAGCATCAAATCATCAGATTTGGATTCAGCCAAATCGAATCAGGGACAGTGATCCAAATCAACTAATCAAATCACTGTCCCCAATTCAGGCCGAATCCAAATCCAAATTGAATAGGGCCCACTTTGCACACCCCTACTGCTCAAATAACAAGGGGGGAGGTCTCACAGCGGTTCTAAAAGATATCCAGGCTCAGGCTCTGATAGGCCACAAGGGGAAGGTAGTTTGAGAGCAGAGAAGCTACTACCAAGAACTACCTCATAGATATTTTTATGGAGCAGACTTTGTGCGCAGTCTTGCACAATGGAGCTTGCAGAAGGTTGCTCTCAGTTGACCTTCAGAATTATGATGGAAGAGAGGAAATAGTCCCTTAACTATGCAGGCCCAAGGCAAGGTGTCATAGAGGGGTCCTAGGGTGCGTGTGTAATCATGGTACCTCAAACTATGACAAAACCAGAACATCCTGTTTAGTAAACTGTTCCTCTAGACATCCTTGGAGCTCTCTCTCAGGAACTGTAGAGACACCCCAGAACTGAGGAGCCTGAGGAACAAGAAGTTTAGCCCACTAAGTGCAGCCCACTATCTCGATTACTGTTTTGAGGCAAGTTCTGATGCAAAAGGGAAGAGATTTTCCAGTACATGACACTGAATGTAAAGGTAGGGAGCAGTTTTGGCTTCCTCTGTATTCACTTGCCTTCATTTTAGGGAGGAGGCTATGTGAGAGGTTGAGGCCAGGGTTTGCTATACCTGCTGCTTCTGCCTTTGAGGTGTCCCATCTGCCCAATGCCCCTCACTATGCCCCCATCCCCATCTTCCCAACCTTGAGAGTGATGTGCTTGGCAGGATGGCTATCAGGGGGTAAAAATTTTAAAAGCCAAAGCCAAGTGGTAAGTGGTAGGGCTGTGCGAGGCTTCAGATCGTGCTTCAGATCCAGAAAAGATTTGGACACTTTGGTGTCTAAAGCAGCATGTCCAGATCAAAGCACTGGCTTCGTTAGGCTTTCTGAAGCAGTTTGGAGCTTCCAAATCACTTTGGAAAAGCTTTGGAGCTGCTTTGGAGATCTGGCCATAGGGTATAATGGGGAATCAATGAAATATCTATAACTTTGTTGTTTGTTGTCTGATTAGGATGAAATTTGCAGGGGTGGTAGCCTCTGCTGAGTGCATGAATCCTGCTAAGTTTCAAGAAGATCAGTGCAAGGGGGTTTTTTTGGGGGGGGCGGGGAGGAACTGCACCTCAAGCTGCTGACAGGCAAAACTCGTGACATGGGTGACCCTGTGTGTGCTAAGGCGCAGCAGGATGAAAGCTTCAGGGACGGTAGCCCCTGCTGCAGCCACGAAGCCTGCCAGCTGTCAAGGAGATTGGTGCAGGGGGGTTCTGGGGCCCTGCACCCCTAGCT
>NW_017729029.1:1481173-1481807 GCF_001723915.1 Gavialis gangeticus
GGCCATAGGGTATAATGGGGAATCAATGAAATATCTATAACTTTGTTGTTTGTTGTCTGATTAGGATGAAATTTGCAGGGGTGGTAGCCTCTGCTGAGTGCATGAATCCTGCTAAGTTTCAAGAAGATCAGTGCAAGGGGGTTTTTTTGGGGGGGGCGGGGAGGAACTGCACCTCAAGCTGCTGACAGGCAAAACTCGTGACATGGGTGACCCTGTGTGTGCTAAGGCGCAGCAGGATGAAAGCTTCAGGGACGGTAGCCCCTGCTGCAGCCACGAAGCCTGCCAGCTGTCAAGGAGATTGGTGCAGGGGGGTTCTGGGGCCCTGCACCCCTAGCTGCTAACAGACAAAACTTGTCATGGGTGCTTAGGCAACTGTGTCCGTCTTGGGGCAGGGGTTGGGGAGCCGGGGGAGGGGAAACTACTGCAGGCCTGGCTTCTAAGCTACTGTGTCACCAATCAATCTTGATTCACGCAGGGACTAGTTCAATACACGGTTGCTAGCTAATGTAACCAGTTAATTGGCAATGATTAACACCTACAAAACCAGAGACTAAGGACAGGAAAGAATCAATACAGACAATCAACTGCTCCAAGGCAGAGACAGTCAGTTGCACAAGCACCCATGTCACAAGTT
>NW_017729029.1:1482252-1486686 GCF_001723915.1 Gavialis gangeticus
ATTCCCCATTATACCCTATGGCCGGATCTCTGAGGCGGCACTGAAGCTTCGGAGCCGCTTTGGCCGGATCAAAGTGGGAACCCGGTCCAGAGCTCTGGATTGGATTCCTGGCATCTGAAGCAGCTGGATCTGAAGCCAGATCAAACAGGTGCCTGCTCGCACAGGCCTACTAAGTGTCTTCTACTATTGCCTTAGCAGCTCCAACTAAAATTGCATGATCGTAGTCTTTCAGGAGTTATTACACAAGATTAAATATGTTTTTTTTCCTAATCCATTGTTATGACACCCATGAATACAATGTTTATGGATTACAGACTGAAAAGAAGTTTCAGAAAAATGTGTTTGTGACTTGGCCTGTGGCTTATGTTAGTAGATGACATTCGTTATTGTTAAAAGTCACCACAAGTCTGTACTGTCCTGGCTGGTCTGTTTTTGTGGAAGCTGTCCCAGGGGGCAGGAGGTTGTAGCTGATGTTTTCTGGCAAAGGTTCCTTTGAGCATTCACAATTCTGCAGAGATGCATCATAGAAGCCTCCAGTGACTAAGATTGGTCTTTTTGCCCCCTGCCCCAGTGCCAGTAATATAGAGTCTGTTGGAGAAGAAAAGTGGAAGGAGGCCAATTCATTAGTATCATTCAAAAGGTAGTTACCTCAGCAGCTTTTCCAGGTCTTCCAAAAATTTTTCCCCCGCTCATAGAAGAATTTGACATGAAGCAAAAAGTCTTTGATTATTTAAGTTAGACAAATTTCAATCACACAAATTTTGTTAAACTACTCTTAAGAACTGGCAGGATCTCTTTATTCACGTATATATGGTGCAGATCCTGGGCTTTAAATCCTCCTTCTCCTACTTGGAGGGAATGCCACAGTCATCTTGTAGTGTTACCTTTCCTTGCCTTTTAGCGATCTCCAAAAATCTCCCATTACTTACCTCAGCTAGGAGAGACAGAGCCCTGGGCTGGTAGCAAGGCTCTTTAATCTGTCCTCAATATCTCTGTGCCCTGGGCCACTGGCAGGCAAATTGCTGTTCCTTGGCATTTACTAAGCATTTTTAAATTATTTAGAAGTAAAAATTAAACAAACAAACAAACAAAAAAACCACACATCATGATGTGCCCTGTTGTTGCCTTGATAAATTTTCTTCTACCACTTTTGAACTGCCAATGATAAAAATGACAAAGGATGATATACTAACAAGAACAAAGGGGGTAAACCATGATCTTGCAATGTAGTGTGCGCACTACAGGGGGAATTATTTTCTTGCTTTCCAAAATTTAAAAAAACCCCAAAAAACACTAAATGGATTACCTTTCTTTTCAAATGCAAGACTCTTAAGAGGCTAGCTGTCCTGGTGAGGAGCCTGAGCACATGGGTGCTGCAGCAGAAGGCTGAAAGAAAATGAAAGGGAAATACCATGGTGTTCAATATGCAGGGGAGTGACATGGCATGTTAGAGAGTATGGACTGCATGGAAGGAGTTGGTACAAAGAAACTTGGAGGAGATCCTGGTAAGAGGGAGCAGGGACCTCTCCAAGTTCTGAATTGGGCATCAAGCATCTTCAAGCCCCTCTTCTTCCATTCCTTCCTTCATATTACTCTGATCTCCACATACTGCAGCAGTGGTTCCCTGGGACCTGGATAGTTCTGGCAACAGTGGAGGCCAGCTAAGGCTCTCACTCCATGTGTATACCATGCCACACTGCACATCCAAGAAGAGGCAGGAAAGGGAAGAATAACAAGGACACTACAAGCGTAGATATTGCGTTGGGTATCACTGCCAGCATTGTCTCCTGCCGATACATTTTTTGCAAATGGCATTTTAGTTGTAATTTTCCTTTGTCCTTGGTTTCCTTTAGTTTTGTTTGCACCTTGTTCTGGCAACTCATTTACTTTGTTAGTGGTTGGCAAGCCTGACTCTACTCTTTAACTAGGGATTTTGATAAAGTTCTGTGCTTGTTGAACCACATATGGTTGTCCACTCAGTTGTAAGGAAACAGGAAATTGCAGCAGTTCCAAAAGATTGTACTGAACTAGAAAGAAACAGTAGGTGATTGGCACAAGCCACTGAAATTGCACCCTATAACCTGAAACAAACAAGTGGAGAACATTACATTTATATTCATCTTTAAGTAGGCAAAAAATACCCCATGCACATTACTGCACCCCTCCCTTTGGACATTTAAACAAATGAGTCCAACAGGCAATTCTAAGCATGGTATCAAAATCAGAACAACATGTTGCAAGGCATCTGGCAACTTGCAAAATTCCACATGCATTAGCAGGTGATTACTCATTAAAATAGTCATATATGGCATGGCTATGTGCACATATCCTTAATTTTGCTCACCTCCCTTGACCCTTGGTCTGTACTGCTTATGACCATGCATAGGGATACACAAAGGTTTGATGAGGGCACTGCATCTGTGGTATAGGGAGTTTACTGAAAAATGGAACTTCTCTCATATGAGAAATTCTAATATTCTGATGTTATTAGAGATTATTCCACAATACCCAAGCTTTCCCCAGAATGCCAAGCTCTGGGGGGTGGGGAAAAAATAAAAAAAATTCAGATTTGGAAGTGTTAATATGGAAGGTTTACACCTGTGGATATCAAACTTTTTAGACTTAAGACACCCCTAGATAGACTTATGGTGCCCCTTGGAATATACCAGTTCTTATCTTTCACTCTACTTTTTGCCTAGATAAAATTATAGGGCAGTTTTTCTATTGCAAAGAACTCAAAAAGACCACAGCTATGGATTTGTGTGAGAAGTCTTTGGGTTTATCTAATGAATCATGTCTGTAAACCTAACGTTGTGTGGTACCCACAGCACCCTGGTTGAGAATCACTGGTTTAAATGTTTCTGATGGGCTCTAATTGGTTCATTTTGTAACAAGAAAATGTTTTGCTGAAATGTTGACCTGGCCTAGTGTTATAGTAGTATGAATAATAGTAGTGTCTAGCTGTTACTTAGCTTTTTCTTCAGTAGATCTTAAAGATATTTATTGTTGGAAGCATTAAGTACAGGGTGTTCTCTGGCATTCTTTTCAATAAGCTGGAAGCCTATGAGAAGTATGTTTTTGGGGCATTCTGAGATGTCAAATATAAATTCTCTCTCTCTCTATGAGGAGCTTGGTATTCATATGGGCAGTTTGCCTGCTCAAAATGAATGCCAAGTGTTTGACTCAGGTGCAGATATTGACATTCAGGAAGATGTTGACTCGGTGCAAATTATTCCATGGGTTCTCCTCTGGTCTCATGTGTAAAAAATATTCAATAATATGCTGATAATTTTGAAAAAAAAAAAAAAAAATTAAGTTGGAAACTCAGGCTGATTGCAGTGGCTATTTTGCTGGCTGAAAAACATCATCTTTCCTATCACTGGCTGTATAAAGTGACTCCATTGTAAAAGAATGAAGATCCACCTGTTCCTGCTTTGGTTAAATTATCAAGGCATGTTTACACATGCTCGGGAGGGGTGGGGGGTGGGGCACATGCTTTAATTAGCAAGTGCTTTTAATTAAAAGCACCCAAGCATCATGTGCATCAGCATCCCATATGCTGAAAAATGGTGGTGGGGTACTTTGAATTAAAGCTGCTGAATCTGTTTTCCCCAGCTCTAACCATTTTGTCACTTCAAGGCAAGGAATATATATATATTTCCCCTCCTATTCATGTTTTTTGGGGGCTTGCACTCTCATTGGCTAGATTTATGCCTTGTTTGTGTTGGTGCACAGCTCCAGAACCTTTCCATGGCTTTCTCTCATCTAGGTCATTCACAGATGAATCACTTCTTCTCAGCAAGATTGCCTGCTGCTAGCAACAGTGATCATTTCAAAATACCAACTGACAAGGAAAGTTTGGGCTAGGTACAGACAATCAAAAGCCCAAGGCTGAATCAATTCAGTCTTTGCAGGTTAGTCTAAGATGCACAGATTAAACTGAAAACAGAAGTGACAGACATTTACCTTTGATACAGGAAATGCAGTCACATGCGTGCAGTGGCTCAGCCCAGAAAGCTGGGGGTGGGTGCTAGAGCACAGCTCTTTGGCTGTGTCCACTTCTTGCTCCTGCTGCCCCTGAGGTCTCTGGGATTTGTAGTTCAGAATCACAGCTGCAGGACTCTGCAGGGCTGCTCATCACTTCCTCTTCCTGCTTCCAAGTGCCTCTGGGATTTGTAATCCACAACTGCAGCCAGCAGTAAGTTTGAGTAGGGGAAGGGGTGTTTAACTCCCTTCCCTGGCCCCAGACCCCAGCTGGGGCTTGCCTTGGGGTGGGTGGGGAGG
This sequence comes from Gavialis gangeticus, assembly GCF_001723915.1. Lineage (NCBI taxonomy): Eukaryota > Metazoa > Chordata > Crocodylia > Gavialidae > Gavialis > Gavialis gangeticus. The sequence continues at coordinate 1,486,537 of NW_017729029.1, forward strand.
GAGGAGACTACAGCCTTGTCCCCTCCACACCTTTGTCATCCTTCTCTCACTGCTTCAGCTAAGGAGCAGAGCAGCAGGGCAGGCCCTGCTCTCTGGGGCAGGCAACACAGCCTAGCCCAGGGCTGAAACACATGCTGGGATGCTGTGGGA
>NW_017729029.1:1491686-1503566 GCF_001723915.1 Gavialis gangeticus
TGACAAGAAGGGAGTTCCCCAACCTGTAGGTATGGTGCCGGTTGTTCCTCCCCAGGTGCATCACTTTGCACTTGTCAGTGTTGAATCCCATCCTATTCTTATCTGCCCACCCCTGTAACCTGTCTAGGTCAGATTGCAGCCTATTCCTCCCTTCTAGCGTGCCCACATCCCCCCACATTCTAGTGTCACCAGCAACTGTGATTTAACTTGAACCAGGAAGGGGACTGGAACAGAAGTTTTGTAAACCAGTTTGACCCAAATCAGTTAAGTCTGATGCTGCATTCAACCAGGTTTATCTTAAACCAGTTTCAGCCATTTTGAAACTGGTTTATGTTCACTGAACTTCTGTTCTGTTACAGATGTAAACCCATTTCTGATCACTTAAACCAGTTTATGTGTAACTTCTAACCTAACTTCTAACTCCTAACCTTATGGATCATTCCTGTTCTCAATGAACTCAATGGAACTTTTACAGCGACTTGGTGGTTCAGCGGTTGAAGTTTTTCCTCCTATGTGTCAGGCCTGGATTTGATTCCAGGCCATTGCAGAAACCTGCTGAAATTAGTAGGTGACAGATTCAAAAACTAGGAGAAATTACTTTCTTACATAATGCATAGTTAATTTATGTAATCCATTGCCACAGCAGGTGGTAGAGGAATTAACATGGCCAAGTTCAAAAAGGAACAAAATAAATTCATGGATGATAGGCCTATTAATGGCTATTGAACAGAATGGTTGAAGATGTTTCCTCTGGCATCTCTGAACCATAATGATGGATGCCAGGAAGGATGCTGAATAGGGGACCAATCACTCTAGATCAGTATTTTTCAACCCGTGATTCATGGACCCGTGGGGGTCCACAGATGATGTCTAATAGGACTTTGCAAAGCTTCAGGTGCTGATTTGGTTCGGACGAGATTCAGCCTGATTTGGCAGCCAAATCCGAATCAAATCAGGAGACCAGTATAAAGGTCTGAATTGATTCTGAAAAGATTTAGAGGGCTTTGGAAGTTTGGGCAGTCCACACATGCAGCCACAGGGAAGTGGACCCAGACTCTGTGCTGATAAGTAGGGGGCAGGGCTGGAGGAGGGGGAGCAGACTATGGGCCCCTCCCCTGCCTGGTCCTCTAGCCCCCTTGACCCTACCTGCTCTCCCAGCCACATCAATGGCTGCCCCACCTGGCCCCAGTGTCCTAGCACTTAAAAAAAACAAAAACAAAATAAAAAGACCTGTACTCACCAGCTCCTGCCAGGTCAAGGGGTAATCCCCGCTGCCCCCTACCACCCTGTGCTGCATGGGGGGCTCTGCCACAAGCTCCCATCCCTTGTCTGCTCTCCCAGCCCCATTGATAGCTGCCCCGCCCAGCCCCAGCTCCCAGTTCTTTAAAAAAAAAAAGCGCCTTACACTCACCAGATGCTGCAGCAGCCATCAGGGCTTCTGGGGGCTCATGGCAGACCCCCAACGCACATGGTGTGGGGCAGTGCGAGACAGCAAGGATCGCTGCCCCCGCCCCCCCACCTGGCAGGAGCCAGTGCTTTTTTTTTTTTTTTAAAGCACTGGGAGGCAGGCAGCCAGGGGATGGGGCCTTGTAACAGGTTGCCCTCCCCAGCAGCATTTTTTTTTTCTTTTTTGCTACCTGTGCCCTATGAGGGGCACCCTTGAGTAACAGTGGGATATGAGAAGCATTAAGGGACCTCATCTGCCACATCTTGATGTAAATATTATACAGATGTTCTTACAAGCTGGAGATTGCCTATTGTATTTCTATGTTGGGGTTCTCAGCCACCACAGGTTTGCCCCCCTGTCTCTCTAGCTAGGCCTCCCAGTCTAAACCCACCAGACAGGGTTTGACTCCAAGGCACTAGCTCCTTAATCTTGGGGCTCATTGCCCTCTTTTCGCCTCCAATATGGAGCCCAGGTTTTCTGGCCTAGAGGCCTGTCCACTGGTCTTGTAGCCAGAGGGCTGCACGTTCAAGGCTGAGCAGTGGCCCCCAATCCCTACTGGCCCAACCCAGAAGTATGCAACTGTACACACTGGTGCACCAGGCCCCATTGGCCTTCTATGACTGCACCCAAGGCACTAATGAGGCTGCCTCCTCCTCCCTTACAGCCTCCTCCACAAACCACTGGTTCATCAATCAACAAAAATAGATATATACAATCAGTGAGTTCCAACCACAAAAAAATAGAAATTAAAGAAGGCAGCATGCCAGCTTACGATTTCTTCATGGCTTGGTGCTTCTGCTTCCCTGCTGCATGTGACACTCCTTCCTGTGGCGCTGTCTCCACTTCTTTAAGGATCAGCAGCAGTTCCCTTCTCACAGCAGTCAAGCCTGTCTGTGGAATTCTCACACACAACCTCTTTCCCCTTTGGGCACTGCTACCAAGCCCAGGGTTTTATAGTTCTGGCCTATCCCCTTCCAATCACCTGACTAGCTGTCCCAGCTCAGTTTTTAACCCCTACCCTGCCAGCAGGCTGTGCCCAGAAAGTTCTGGTCTTAAAGGGACCAACCTGTCTTCTGGTAACAGGGCTAGGGTTTCCTGTTACAGGCCTGTTTGATTCAGAGATTCAGCCGCAGGTAAATCTCTGAATCAGATTTGGCCAAATCAATTCAGGACAGTGATTTGAATCACCGAACTGAATCACTTACCCCCGAATCGGCTGAATCCAAATCCAAAGTGAATACTAGCTGCTTTGCACAGGCCTAGTGTCTAAGTGGCCCATGAAAGATGACTATGATCAATCAAATTATGTGAATACCCAAACTTACAATTCAAGGGGTCTGTTTCTGTATTTGAAATTGCCAAAGGGGCCTGCACCTCCATTTTTTCTCTGTAGATCCCAAAAAATGTCAAAAAGGTTGAAAAGCACTGCTCTAGATATTATCTCCCTTTATAGTATCTCTTTCTTCCACTGTCAGAGACAGAATACTGGGCTAAATGGATCACTGGTGTGGCCCAGTATGGCACTTGTTGTGTTCTTATGATTTCAGCCTAGTTATGTTCCAATATTTGCTCCTTAATTTATTTTCATTTCAGAGAGTGGCCAAATGATTTCTCCTTCTTTCCCTCCCTCCTTCCTTCTTTCTGTTTGGTCAGAAATCCAGTATAAAATGAGAAACTGGAAGTTATATTATTAAAAACCTGTCCCCTGCACATGAGGTAGCATTTTCCATTTCTTGTGCATGTGTGTGATACATGTATTACAAAGACGCGCACGCACACACGCACTAGTCCTGTCTGCAAAAAAAGAATGTTTGTGCTTTCTTTACATGTTGTTATACTGCCGATAGTCCCCTAGGTTCATGATTTGTTTTTTGTTTGAGACTTGATGGGATGGTGCAAACACTGGGTCATTGGGTTGTGAACATGGTTTTTAGTCAGCAGCTCATACCAATGTTGCATCAATCATGTGGAGGGGCAAAAATACTTCCAGTGAGGGTACCACCTACCAAATGCCTCTTTATAGACAATAAGTAGGGCAGTCAGCAGTGTCATCTCATCCCTCAGAGGATTTAGATGGCTATCAAATATCAGGTTAACAGTCCCAAAGTATTTCAATTTCAAATCAGGAGGTCCAGATCACTGGCTCTCAAAAGTCTTAAAAGAGTTGGCTGAGATCTTTGACTTGCCCATGCATATTTTTAAATAACTCTTGGAATATCAGGGACATTTCAAAAGACTAAAAGAGTGCTGATGTATTTCCAAGACTCAAAGAGCATGTCCAGATGAGCACTTACGTACAGTTTGTAGCATTGCAGATCCATCTGCAGCACCGCAAACTGCACATGCCACACATACAGGCATTCACCACACTCCTAATGAGCAATTCAGTGAGGTTTTTTTACACCAGTGTCAAAAAAAAACATAGCAGAAAAAAGTGGAGCAGCGCTTGTGGCAGCAGTGTGTACTACCCAAAACTGGAGCCCAACTGGCCAGAGCCACACTCTGGCTGCCCTCCAGGCTCTGCACACCTGGATCACTGCCACTGCAGCCCCAGGAGGCCCCCAGGCTCCCAGGTAAGGTTGCTTTGGCCAGCCCAGGTGCTGGCCCCAGGCTCCCCTACCCCACCTGGGGTAACTTGCCGCGTGCCAGAGCATGCGTGCATGGGCATTCCCCAGGGACAAGTAGCAGCAGCACAACTATGTGCCACTGCTATTTTTCCCCGTGAAAACATGTGTGCTCATCTGGATGCACCCAAAAAAGGACAAGTGGAATGATTCAGCTAACCATAAGTCAGTTTCATGTAAAATAAGTAAAATAATGGAAAAGTTCATATGAAATTCAGCTTATAAAAATTAAAGAACAGGAAGATCATTAATAGCAACATATTATGGAAAATGGCTCTGGTCAAATAAACCTGATTTATTTCTTTGATAGGATTTACAAGTTTGGTTAATAAAGGTAACTGCACAGAAACAATAGGCTTTTATGAGGTGCTTGACTTATTACTGTAGGGTCATTCCAATTATAAACTACCTCTATATAATATCAATAAAGCACATATTAAATGGATTAAGAATAATTCATTGACAGACTTCCAAAAGTGATTATCAGCAGGAATGATCATTAAAGATAACATGTCTTAGTAGGCTTTTACAGGGATTCATACTAGATCTGACACTATTCAATTTTAACCTGTGATCTGATTAGAATCACCACTGATGAAATCTGTGAATAATACAAAGGTTGGTAGAATAGTAAATAATGATTAGGGCACAGCAGTTATATAGAGTAACCTTGATCATTTGGTAAACCTGGTCCAGTCAAACAAAATGCAGCGAAATAAAGCCAAAAGCAATGTTAAAAATCTAGGAATAATGAATACAGACTACAGCTCCAGAGTGGAGGACTTTATCCTGGAAAGCAATGACCCTAGAAAGGAAATACAGGTCCACAGTGAACAAGCAACTCACATGAGCTCACAAATGTGAAGATGTGGGGGGAAAAAAAGCTTATGTGATTCATGGATGTATAGACAACTGAGTAGCCAATGGGAGTAAAAAGAGGATTTTACCATTGTATATGAGCACGAAATACCATTCTGGCTTCTGCTTTTTATACAGGATGTTAAAAACTGGAGAAAAGTGCAGAAAAGAGCCCAGAAATTATCTGAGAGGTGGAGAAAATTCCATCCATGGTATCTTCAGAGACTGAATGAGCTCACTGTTTATTTTATCAAAATAAAGAATGAAAGATGATTTGATTATAATGCATCAGGACCTTCATAGGGAGAATACTGAATACTGTTTTTTTTTAATCTTGTGAATAAAGTTCTAACAATGACTGGAACCTGAACTCAGACAAAGCCACATAAGAAAAGGCACACATTTTTAACAGTGAACCTAAGTAAGGATTGGAACAAAACATGTTGAGAAATGGAGTACTCTCTAATTCCTTGATGTGTTTCGATCAAGACTGGATGTATCTCCAGAAGATCTGCTTTAACCAGACACAAATTTTACTTTGGTCTAATGCAAGTTATTGGCCTAAACAGAGGGGTAACTGGGCAAAATGTAAGGACTCATGCTTACAGGGGTCAGACTAGATGACCTAATGGTTTCTTGTGGCCTTAAACTGTACACATATTTGAGTTCAGCTCTTAAGCTTTCTGGGCTCTCATGCTAAATGCTTGCAGGAGAGTCCTAATTTCAGAACACCATGTCCCAGACTCACAGCAAGCAAGGTGAAAAGCCATCTGACTGCTTTGGTGTGTTATCAAGGATGTGTCATAATATTTGCAGGGTGTTAGTAGGAAAACAGGATTGTGCATTTTGAAGATACTTTATAGAGCCCTTTTACAAAGGATTTTGTACCAATAACAGGTGAAACAGAATATCAGCCTCTTGAAGGAAATTCTTACAGTACAGCTTAGATAGCTCACAACCTCTAATACCCACAAGTTTATGGGTTCCCAAGCTTTCCCAAGCTTTCCACCAGACTAAAGAAAAATTATAACCAATTGTCTCACTTTATTATTATCTAGGTTTATGATCCATAGCAGCCACTGAAGTCAAAAAAAAGAGTGATGAAGACAGACCTGGGTGGGCTTTAAGCAGCTGTTTCTATATGTGAGGCACTGGGGAGGATGCTTCCTAAGGTAGCTAAAGAAGGTACCATCCAGGCACATGCAGATCTGGAAATCTCTCATGTAACCCCAAAGTAAAAGTCAGAAGAGCACTCATGATGACTGCATCTTAGCTCACACTTAGGGAACAGAACTGGGGATCTCCAGAATAAAAACAAGGTTCTAAAACCGGTGAGACGTCCCTGTCCACTGTGAATTGGTCATGAAGGATAATCTGTAATAAATACTAACCAGTGAGTTGTACGTTCACTTGAGCCAAGTCCCAAAAATTAGTAGTTTATCCCTGGATCCTCATGTTCCAGCCTTTTCCTGCCTATAACTCACTCCCCATAGGATACAAATGCCTGGCTCCTCTCACAACTGCAGCTAATTGGGCCCTCCTGCTCTTTGGCTGGCAGTGCAGTTAGCTGACTTTTATAGATGTTTTAACCTTGTCCTGCCAGAATCTGTGTGCGGTCCTTACTCTCCTTTCACTCTCCTTCCTTTGTATGAACAAAAGAAACCACGTTGTAGGGAGATCCTTTCTGTTTTTTCACAGTGAACATTAGAACACCACTCTGATAATCTTCCTGTGACTACCCTGCCTCCCTTCAGTGTCTCCCAGCCTTATACAAAGGCAGCAGCTTAGCTCATTCACTGTGTTGCTGCCAATTTGCTGTAGATTTCTCAGTAACTGTATTCAGTAGGAGCTCTGATGCTTTCCAAAGAAAGAGCTCTAGCTGACTAAGGACTTGAGGTGCATTTTCTTTGACATAACCAGGGTCTTAAGGCAATATTACAGTTGTTGACTAAAGGTGCTGCTTTCCAAGGTACTGATTTGAAGCAGTAAAGGAATTTAGGTTGTGTATGTAAGTCTGTGAATATGCCTAGGAGAGAGGTATGTGTCCAAATGTTAAGAGCAACATAACTTCCCTTTGCAAAATACACTTGTTTAGCTATGAGTATGGCCAGTGAAGCTAATATAAATGTTCTGCCATACTACTGCCTTAGTGTGTTATCAGGATGCTAGAGTAGAGTGCGCTGATGAATAAACTCTCTTGGTACTTCTTCCTCAGACGCTGCAGTTTGTTCCTGGTGATAGCAGTATGTTTTTCTCACCGGCGGACTGGATTTTCTCACTTGTTTATTTCAACAAAAATGTCTCTGCTGTTGCCTTGTTCTCCAGTGCTGCTGCATGGCCTTGCTATGACCGCAAGCTGCCTTGACTGAAATCAGTCACTGGAACTATGTGCTTTGCCAAGGTTTTCTTTATTTAGACAAGGCTTCTGCTTTCCATATTCTTTCATAGGAATGTAGTAGCAGGAAGAGGTTGTAGATTCTTTGAACTACATTTCACGCACTGGAGGGGAACATACCCAGCACTCTAGAGACGATGTCATTGAGCTTCCCTCTCTCTCTAAAAAAAAAAAAAAGCAAAGTTTCTTCTTTCAGTCTTTTATAGACAAGAGATCTTCCAGAGGCCTGTGCAAGGAAAACAACCCCCTATGAATAGATTCATGATGCAAAAAGAATTCTAAGTTACTGTGTTAAGCATAACTCTGGATAAAGAACAGTCTTTTCCATATCCAGAGCTATATTTAGAGCAATAATGTAAAAGTCAGACCCACCCAAATGCCCCCTCTCTCTTAGGGGATTGGCAGATTAACTCTGGTTAGGGAATCTGACCTGAACTCACCAGCCTTTATAATAAATCAGATGACAGGAGGCTCCCCTTCCTGCTGAGGAAATGGGAGAACACAGTATGAACAAAATGTGTACAATATGCAGGTGTATAAGCACACACCATTATCTGAGTGAGAGCTAGGGACTTTGACTACAATATGTCAGTGCTCCTGTTGGGACGTAAACACCTGGAGATTCCTAGTTAGAGGATCTTATTTCTTCATGCAGGATATGACCAAATGTTATATTTAGGACCAGGAAGGAGTTTTACCCCACGGTTAGGTCAGCATGGACTGCATGCAGCAAGGGGGCATTGCCTCCCTCTGTTGCAAGGGGGCATGATCCTCTTCCTTGGATTTCTCAAGTGTATTTTGACAAACTATTTCTGTCCTTGCAGTGGCAGGACATTGACAGTGCCCTCATCCCTTTTGCTTACCTGTGATAAATTAGGGTGTTCTCGGTGTCTAGGGGCAATGTTCCTGGTAGTTGTGCAACAGGGTTGCATGTTTATAGATAGATTCATAGATTGTTAGGGGCTGGAAGGGACCTTGTAGATCACTGGGTCCAGTCCCCCTGCACTAGGTAGGAAAAGACAACTGGGGTCAAGTGACCACAGTGAGTGAGGTGACTGTCCAGTCTCCTTTTGAAGATTTCCAGACTGCATCACAACTGGAGGGAGTTTATTCCACAGTCTGGACACCCTGACTGTGAAGGAGTTTTTCCTGGAATTGAGCCTAAAGTGGCCTTCCAGGAGTTTGTATCCATTGCTCCTGGTCTTCTCCCAGGGTGCCCTGGTGAACAGCTGTTCACTGAGTTCTTGATGTACTCCTCTGATGTAGTGGTAAGTTGCTACCAAGTCCCCTCTCAGCCTTCTCTTCTGTAGGCTGAAGAGGCCCAAGTCCCTCAGCCTCTCCTCATATGGCTTGTCTTGCAAGTCTCTGATCATATGGGTGCCTCTTCTCCGGACCCTCTCAAGTTTTTCTACATCACTGTTGAAGTGCGGTGCCCAGACCTAGATGCAATACTCCAGCTGTGGTGTCACCAGTACAGACTAGAGTGGGAGTATCACTTCTTTAGTTTTGCATGAGATGCAATGGTTAATGCACGCCAGTGTGTTGTTTGCCCTGCTGGCCACAGCATCTCACTGCCAGGTCATGTTGATGGGATGGTCAATCACTACCCCTAGGTCCCTTTCAGCTGTGGTTCAAATCAAATTGTTGCCACCAAACCTGTAGGTATGTTGGGGAATGTTTGCTCCCAGATGGAGCACCTGACACTTCTGAGTGTTGAACTTCATCTGGTTCCAGTCCACCCAACTGATCAGCATGTCCAGGTCTGCCTATATCTGCAACCTGTCTTCTGGCATAACCAGGCTCCCCCATAACTTGGTGTCATCCACAGACTTGGGCAGTGAGCTTTTCACCCCCACAGCCAAATCATCGATAAAGATGTTGAAAAGCACTGAGCCAAGCACAGACTCCTGAGGAACACCACTGGCCACTTCTCACCAGGACAACACAGATCCATTCATGAGAACTCTCTGGGTCCTACCTCACAGCCAGTTTTCCACCCACTGAACTGTTCAGCAGCTGAACCCACAATCTTTCAATTTTTTTACAAGGATATTGTGGGATACTAGATCAAAAGCCTTTTGGAAGTCTAGGTATATAATGTCGACCTTCTCTCCCATGTCCAGGTGGCAAGAGACCTGTTCATAGAAGGAGATGAGATTGGTAAGACAAGACCTACCCACAACAAAGCCATGCTGGCTTTCATTCAGAATCTTACTCTCAATGAGTGCATCTCACATAGATTCTTTAATGAGTTTTTACAGGATTTTCTCTGGGATAGAGGTTAGGCTGACTGGCCTATAGTTACCCAGGTCCTCCCTCTTCCCCTTCTTGAAGATAGGCACAATATTGGCCCTCTTCCAATCCTCAGGGATCTCCCCTGTGTGCCAAGATTTCTGAAAGAGTTTTGCCAGGGGTTCCATAATGACCTCAGCCAGCTCCTTCAGCACTCTCAGGTAAAGTTCATCTGGTCCTGCTGACTTATAAATGTCTAGCCTTTCTAGTTGGTTTTCCACCAGGTCAGCATCCACAGTGGGAAGGCTATCTTTCCCACAATGCCCCCTGTGATCCTTATCTTGCTTGTCTTTTCCCTTGGCTCGGTGAAATACCGAAGCAAAGTGGGCAATCAGGAGTTCAGTTTTTTCCTGAGTGTCCATTAACAGCTGTCCCAAGGTATTAAGCAGGGGCCCCACCCTTCCATTTGTTTTCCTTTTGCTCCCTAAATACCTAAAGAAGGACTTCTTATTTTCCTTGACTGCTTTGGCTAACTTAAACTCAGTTGCCACCTTAGCTTTCCTAATCATTTCCCTACAAGTGTGAACCGCTCTTGTATAGTCCTCCTTGAGGACTGTCCCTATTTTCTACTGTGTGTACACCTCTTTTTTCTTTTTCAAGAGGACCACAATGTCCTTATTGAGCCAGGAGGGCTTTCCAGCCCTTCTGCTACCTTTCCTCTTCATGGGAATGGTTTTCTTTTGTGCTTTGAGGATCATGTCCTTGAGGAACAACCACTCTTCATGCACCTCATTCACCTTCCATCCCTGGTCCTGCATCGCCTCCCCTACTAATACCTTGAGCCTGTTAAAATCAGCATTTTTGAAGTCCAGGACTTCAATCTTGTGAATTGATTTGTCAACCTTGCAGTGGACAGTGAACCTGATGAGCTCATGGTCACTGTCACCCAGGCTACCATCAATGTTCAAGTCAAACACCAGATCATCTCCTTTGGCTAAGACCAAGTCTAAGAGAGCAGTACCTCTGGTTGGCCCTTGTACTTCCTGGGTAAAAAAGAGCTCCTTGATTACAGTTAAGAAGCTACATGACTGATCTGATCTAGCCAAGTGTTCCTTCTAAGCTATGTCCGGGTAATAGAAGCCACCCATTACAGCCAAGTCCCTTGCACGCACAGCCTCTGTCGTTTCTTGAGAGAACTCCAAATCAAGCTCCTCCCCTTGGTTTGGTGGCCTGTAGTAAATGCCTACAGTTAGGTCTCTCTCACCTTGCCCCTCCCACCCTCAAAGCTTGACTCAGAGGGTTTCCCAAAAGCTTATCTTGGGAGCCAATGTCAGCCTCCAGAGAGGTGGAATCCTCCCTCGCATAGAGAGCTATTCCTCCACCTTTTCTCCCTGTTTGGTCCCTTCTGTGCAGGGCGTAGCCCTCAATGGCTATGCTCCAATCATGCAAGGAGTTCCAGCAGGTCTCCATGATCCCTACCAGGTCATATTGTCCCCAACAAGAAGCAAGGGGGGCAAGAGTGCCCGAAAGCCCCCCTGGCTCACCAAGAGCGTCCGGGAATGCCTGATTGCCAAAAAGGTGGTGTACACCCAGTGGAAGGGGGGTGCTATCTCCAAAGAGGCGTATACCTCCTCTGCTCGGGCCTGTAGGGGGGCTGTCAGGAAAGCTAAGGCGGACACAGAGCTAGGACTAGCGTCCAAGATCAAGGATAATAAAAAGTCCTTTTTCAAATATATAGGGAGGATGAAGAAGGCACCAGGTAATGTGGGGCCCCTGCAAAATATGCTGGACAATCTGGTGGTTGTGCCAGAGGAGAAAGTGGACCTCCTTAACCAATTCTTCACCTCCGTTTTCTTGTGCAGGAACCAAGTCTTCCCCGCTGTGATGCAAGATGGACTCGAGGCGAATGCCTCCAGACCTCAGGTTGGGGAGGACCGGGTTAGAGAGCTTCTGGAGGGGCTGGACATGTTCAAATCAGCGGGTCCAGATGCTCTCCACCCCAGGGTGTTGAGGGAGCTAGCAGGGGTTATTGCAGGGCCCTTGGCATGGCTTTATGAGTGCTCGTGGTGCTCGGGCCAGGTGCCAGATGATTGGAAGATAGCTAACATGGTCCCCATCTTCAAAAAAGGGAAGAGAGAGGACCTGGGCAACTATAGGCCCATCAGTCTTACCTCAGTGCTAGGAAAACTCTTTGAGAAGATCCTCAAGGAGCACATCTGTGATGAGCCGGCTTCAAAGATGATACTCAAGGGCAACCAGCACGGTTTCATTAGGGGCAGGTCATGTCAGACCAACCTGATTGCCTTTTATGATCAGGTCACAAA
>NW_017729029.1:1503801-1512504 GCF_001723915.1 Gavialis gangeticus
ACATAAACAGGATGCATTTCAATACTGACAAGTGCAGGGTGCTGCACTTGGGCAGTAGAAACCAGCAGCACACTTATAGAATGGGAAACTCCCTTCTTGAGAGCACGGAGGCAGAAAGGGATCTTGGAGTCATTACTGACTTCAAGATGAACATGGGCTGACAATGCGAGGTCACGGTTGGCAGGGCTAACCAGACCTTGTCGTGCATCCACAGGTGCATCTCAAGTAGAGCCAAGGAGGTGATCCTACCCCTCTATGCGACGCTGGTCAGGCCACAGCTGGAGTAGTGTGTCCAGTTCTGTGCGTCCCACTTCAGGAGGGATGTGGACAACATTGAAAGGGTCCAGAGGAGAGCCACCCACATGATCCAGGGACAACAGGGCAGACCCTACAATGAAAGACTGCTGGACCTAAACCTGTTCAGCCTTCACACGAGAAGGCTGAGGGGGGACCTGGTGACTGTCTATAAACTCACTAGGGGGAACCAGAAGAGTTTGGGAGAGACATTGTTTCCCCTAGCGCCCTCTGGCATAACAAGGAATAATGAACACAAGTTATTGGAGAGTAGGTTTAGATTAGATATCCGCAAGAACTACTTCACCGTTAGGGCAGCTAGGATCTGGCTAGTTCCTCCTGCTTGTTCCCCATGCCCCTGGCATTGGTGTACAGGCAGCTGAGGGCCCCAACTGATACCCTCAATTTCCTGAGATGCTGTGGGAGAACTGTTCCATTAGCATTTTCAAAACAGTTATCTTAGTATCCTTCATGCAGGAGATTTCCTGTGTGCCAGTCCCCAGGCATGCTCCACTTGGAGTTTTCCCGTCCCCCAACAAAGTCAGTTTAAAACCCTGTCCAGTAGGGCTGTGTGAAGCTTCAGGTGCTGATTCTATTCAGAGGAGATCTGACCTGATTCAGTGGCCCCAACCCCTGCAAGCCCAGTGCTGCTCTCAGGGGATGGGGACAGGGATGGGGCTGGACTCAGTGTTCAGCTGGTGCAGCCTCATCACCTGTGAGCAGCACTGCTCACAGGGGATGGGGCCATGCCAGCTGAGCACTGAGCCTAGCTGAGCCCAGCCACAGCCCCAATTTTTGGATGCATCATGGTGTATAAGTCAAGTTTGATTTTTAAGACACAAAAAATTGGACTTCAAAACTCAACTTGTACACCATGAAATATTGTACATAAATAGTAATGGGTAAACTCACACCCTGCAGTTTTCCCAGACCCTGAGAGTATCCTGGCTCAATGCAACATCCTCTAGTCACACAGCCTTCCCTCTCCCCTAGCTCTCTTCCCTGGGAGCTTTTAACTTCCCCTGGGCCAGCCAATTATCTTCATCAGTTGGTCCAGTCTTTCTAGGCAGGCCTGCAATAACCATCTGCAGCTGGGCTATAGCCCCTAAGGCATGCAGCCTGATAAAGGGACAATATGTCTATGACATATTAATGTTTTCAATGGGAAAAGAGCATTCACATCTATTAGCCAGATCCTCAACTGATGTCAATTTCTGTAGTTCTGTTGATTTTAATGGCTGTATGTAAATGTATATGAGGCAAGGATGAGAGCATGTATGTCTGAACTATATCCCACCCAGCAGAACCAGGATGACTATTTCATCATTTTAGAAACCTCTGTAGTAATTTTCTTGATAACAAAATAAAGGTTAGTTTAAGAATTGCTAGCAGTTCAATTCAAAGCCACCACGTAGTGTATTTGGTGAGTGTTTTAGCTAGATACACTCACAAATGAAGTTAGCTTTCCTTAATTTCTCCATTTCTAGATCAGTGTTTCCCAACCAGGATGCCAGAGTGTCTAGGGGTACCATGAGATCCTTTGAAGTGTGCCATGAGATGTGAGGAGATAAGCAGGTAAGTACAGGCTCAGGAGAGTCCCTACCTCACTGTTTCCCTGTCTCCACTGCCCAGCCCCTCTGCAAGGAGGTAATCACTGTAATACATTAGCTTTTGAAATGGGGTACTGCTTTAATTCACAGAAATTATGGAGTGCTGCCTTGAGTCTAGTGAGGGTTGTCTTGATTTTAAAATGGGTGAGAAACACTGTTATAGACAATCTAATTTTCTATTGCTCACCCACTCTGTTTCCAAGTAGAGACTGGAAATGTAGGCCTCAGACAAATCTGACAGTGATTAGTACACTGGAACTATAAATCAATCACGGCACCTGGGTAATCCTAACTCTTTAGGATGTGTACATGTTTGAGAGTCAGAACCTGCAAGTCCAAATTACTAAATAGAAGTAACTGGAAATTGAATTTGATTTTATTTACAGTTTCAGGCTATCTAATCTACCTACCTATCTAAATAACACCCTGTTTGCTGATGGGTTATGTAAACACCCATCACAGAGTTTTCCTAGTTTCCGACTCCACTTTCATTCGGGTCAGGTAACTTCATAGTTCATTAGGAGCATAGCCACTATACAGTCTCATTGAGTGACAGTACATCACACAGTTGGTAACTATATTTAAATGCATAAGTTTCTATAATATATATATGTATACACACACACACACACACACACACACACACATACAAGATTCAAGTCACAAATGCTATTGTTAACTTTAGGGATAACTAATAGCACATAAGCTAAGCAACTCTGGTCATAATTTCCCCTTTAAGTGTTCTTTACAGGGATCACTTATTTGGGATAATATGGGATTTAAATACAGTAGAGGCCTTTCTCAAGGCCTATGCAGGACAGTACATTTCTTATGTTACTTTAAACCTAATCCTGTTCAGTCTATGACTTTATCAGAAAACTGCTTTAAGGGTTCAAATGTTTTTATAGGTTGAAAGGGAGAAATTTGAAAGTCAACCAAACAGTTTCCCATACTCTTTGTAGCTTCTGTTGGCTGGGTCAAGGTGGCATGAGAAACCCTGAACTCTATGGACTTTGAAACCTTATATAACTTACTAAGTCAAAAAACAATGACAAGGAAAAAGGTATGGTTTGATCTGACAGACCTCAGTAAAGAGCAAACACAGAATTAATTTATTCTGTGCTTGAACATGGAAACAGAGTGGAATCTATGTGGGAGTTCAGATTAAAATACAAAAGGTCAGATCAAAAAGTCGTTGGTAAAAAACAAAACAAAAATCACCAGAATTAGACTCAGTTTCAAAAATATTCACCAGAAAAGAAGATCAACCAAAAATCCCTTGCATTCCATATGATCTCCAAGCCTGTACTGCGGTCAGTATCTCAAATGAAGAAGTTATGTAATTAAGGCCTTTTCCAGAAACTAAAACAGAACGTTGCTAGTTTATTCTTCCCTCTCTCCTCTAATGATGTTTTTCTCCTATTACCAACCCAGGAGAATGGAAAACAACAACAGAACAACTGCAAGGAATAAGCCTACTCGTAGCAGGTAGGTTGAGGGCAGTCAGATAGAGCCACTGATTTTATTAAAATGTATACTAAAAATGTACAATGCTTGATTGTAGAACTCTTGGTCATCCTTTGTATGTCACTTTGTTGCCCTGTGGGGTCAGGCCAACTCTCAGGATCTCAGTATTATGCTGTTAGACAGCAGGGTGTGACACAATTGCACATATGCAAACACAAAAATCAATTAGGTACATACACACACATACACTAGGTGCATACACCCCCGCCAGGCATGCACACACACACTACCAACTCAGGCACATACATATATACACTCACCAGTTCACACACATACAACTCACCTACACATACACACAGGTGAGTTCCTCATTCCTAACTTGGATGGTACGGTATGTATGTGTGTGTTTGGGGTACTTGGTGGAAGGTCAAGGTGAGAAAGAAAGTGTAAGGAGTGAAAGTTGCGGGAACTGGGATTGGATCCAGTAGTCTTAGAGAGAGAAGCTGGCTGAGGAACTGAGGCTTGGGGTTACTTAAGGTCAAGTGGCCCCAGTGTTACTCGAGGTCACTGGTGCAAGGAAAAAAGCCCGGTGGCAAGGAGGAAGCAGGCAGGAAAGAGAGAGGGGCAGAAACCTGGGAGCTTGGGGCTGGAAACTGGGGCAGACAGCTGGGAGTTTGGGGCAGGGGGGCAGATAAGTGGTGGCAAGGAAGAAATAGTCAGGAAACAGACAAATACCCAACTTGGGGTTTCAAAATAACAGGTTTATTAAACAGACAACACACTACACAGCCCCATGAAGTTATTGCTTCACACACACACACACACACACACACACACACACACACAATGGCAGCAGGAGAAAGAGACTCAGTGGAAGGGTTGGAGTCCAGGTAGGGAAGATAAACAGAGTCCAAGTCCTTGGTTGAAGAGAGGGTGGGAGTGATAGCTACTTATCCAAGCTGGAAAGAGGTCTTTGTCCAGCAGGTGTTTTCCAGAGGGGGTCACTGGCAGGGCCTCTGGATGGATAGGTAGTGTGGTGTGGTGCTGGTCCAGATGGAGAGGGTGTCCCAAGGAGTCAATCTTCACTACCCCTTTTTATGGGGCAGACTATCTATGATCTCCTCTGGGGAGGGCCTGTCCAGGAAATGTCAGTCCTGTTCCAGAGGGTTCCAGGTGTTCTTACTGGGCATGTGCAGCCTGGCACAATGGTGGGTTGCCTCATCTTTTGTTTCTTGAATGCTGAGGGTGGTTCCAATGGCTGGGTTGTTCATCCAGGTATTGGTTTTGATGGTTCCATCATTCAGAGGGAGCTATTTTTAGACCTACTGCCATTGTCTCTCAAGCACCCTCATTCATCCCCATTCATTCAGGAACCAAGTTACATAGGAGGGGTAGGTATGAGTCATAGGTTACACAACAGGGCATGGGAACAAGATGGAGATTTGACAAACAAAATGGAAACTCAACATGACTTATGCTAACTTACATATGTAGGCCTAAATCAATAATATCAGTAAAACGGTAATATAGAACAGTAAAAATCAATATAAACATAATAATTATATAATATAAAGAAGGAGAAAAAACAAAACAAATACAATTTGCTACCAAAATAAAATGCTGAAGCTTATCCTGTATCTTAGCTCACTTATACTTATCTATATGGAATAGAGAGGGAGAGAAAAATTCAGAAATGTTTGGGGAAGTGGAGGGAAGGCATTTTTAAATTTAAAAACCCCCCAAAACTGGGGGTTTTGCTACAACTTGTCTTCCTGAAGTTCAGGGATGGAGACAGTATGAATAAGACCTATGCCTATGAGCTCAGAGGCAACTTTGGCTCATAACTTGTAGCTGGCTACCACCATCCCTTTGTGTTTTAGACTGTAAACAACTCAGAGGAAAGGGGCTCTCTGTGTGTGTTATTGTATCGCATCTGGCACCAACTAGTGGGGAATTCTTGGAAAGATTTCAATGCAAACCATATGATAACCGGTGGGCTGTACTTTCCCTACCACAGCACAAATAAAATAATAAACAATGGACTGCGATTTCCATATCGACATGCATTAACCCTCTCCAAGAGAGCGAGCTAGAGTAAAATGGAGAGACCAGTTTGTGACTTTTCATTGAGGAGACTGGTTTGGGATTTGGGAGAGGGCTATGGAACACTTTGACTTAGGTCACTGGTTCAAAAGCAGATCAGAAGTCAATGAAACCTATTCATATCTAATTATTATCTAGTCTAGTACAGTTTCCAGGACACAGGTGTTCAGTGGTGGAAGTGATACCTATTAAACCCACAAACGATGTCTCAGCTGAGATGATAGGAAGCAAACCACTCAAGGAGATGCCAATGACAGAAAGTCCCTCTGACTTGTTCCTTCTAGCTCAGGGCTGAGCATATTGGTAGGTCCCTGTGCATGAAGGAACCTGGAAATGCATTGATATCTTCTACTAGCACAACAGATTGCCTTATGATGAAAAAAAGAAAAAAATACAGCTATATGGAAACAAGCTAGTGCTGCTGTCTTCACTAATTTGCTCATTTACAGGCAAGCTCTGTCATGTTACTGGTATCTGCCACTGGGGCATCACTGTCCAAAATATCCATGTGCTATTAATTAAAAAGAGACAGATATTCCTGGCCCCCAACCATCTTCCTGCCACCCTGAACTTCAAAGTCAAGTCAGGCTGCAAAGATTTATTTTTCTTCTTGTTATTCCTTTATGTGGGTTGTCCAAATCCACTTGCCCTCAGGCATAAAATGGAAGCCAAAAGCCTTCCAGATGATAAAAACAGGTAGTTCTCAGGGCTTTAGAACTAAGACTTTTCTTTCAATTTTGGCTTTGAAAAACGTTTCTTCACTTCATGTAATACTTTCCTTCTTTTGATTTAAGCTGTTGTTAGGGTGAGAGGGCAGAGCTCAGAGAAATTTAAGCTTGTGCTATGTAAGCAACAAGTATACTTATTAGAATGTATTTCTTAATAGGCTTGTTGGATGATCAACAGAATGAAATTAAAGCAAGACAATTCAGCTCCAAACTGATGTTTGAATTGAGTTGAATGGACCCTGGGCAGTAGACAGCATCACAAGAGTTAACACAGAAGGTCTTTCTACATGAGGAAGAAGCGCTGACTCTCTGTATCACTTTGGGTTACCAATAGCCAAGTCTTTGCCTCTGTTGTAACCAAAACTGTGTGGTTCTAAATCTAGAACTATAGATTTCATAGACATTAGGGCTAGAGGGGACCTCGCAAGATCATTGGGTCCAGCCCTCGGCCCAAGGGGCAGGAAGTCAGCTGGGGTCAAATGATCCCAGCAAAAATAGGCATCCCAGTATCTCTTGAAAGTGTTTACAGTAGGTGCTTGCACCACTTCTGGGAGGAATCTATTCCAGGCTCTGGAGACACAGACAGTAAAGGAGTTTTTCCTTATGTCCACCCTAAAATGGTCTTCCTGGAGTTTGTGACCGTTGGACTTTGTCTGCCCTTAGCTGTGGTAGTTTGGGAAAAACAAGTTCTAATAAATCTGTTAGCAGATTCAAACCAAGCAATTTCCATCTAGAAAGAGCAGGAAGCAAGAGATATTATAATAATAATTGTGGCTCAAAAGGAAAAGGAATTATGATTGGCAAGAAAAAAGCTGTGGCTTCCAAAGCACCATCTGGCCAACATGGCTGTGTGAGCATTGACAGCTGTAGAGATACAACATCTCCTAGTGTTCAGTCACTGAATTTTTACAGAGCTCCATTTCTGGATGACTAGATACCAGACCACAGTGCATTTAGATGTGTACCAGACAAGGGCTCCCAGGTTTGCCATTTAAAAACTAGATCAACAAGCTGTTTTGGTAGTTAATTACCACAAAGAATTCGTAAGTCAGTTGCAAGACTGAGTTTACAATTAAACATTTCCCTCAAACAACAGTCATAAAATACGACAATAAAGAATGACCTCAAGACTGGCTTCAAAAACCCAAGCCACTAGTTATATTTAGCTGACCATAGGGAGGGAGGAGTTGGTTTGGAGGTCATAAGATTGCTACCATGAGTTCTCTCTATGCCTGATAGAGTGCTGCTGCTAAACAGAGGGTGAGGCACCAGTAGCAGCGAGTGGAATTATAAGTGGGAATAGACTGAAGCACACACAGCTTGTGATCAGAACAGATAGGACAAGACCTCTCCCGCCCCCCCTTCTCCATGACAAATCATAGATTTCATAGACATTAGGGCTGGAAGGGACCTTGGAAGATCTTAGAGTCCAGTCCCCTGCCCAAGGGGCAGGAAGTCATCAGGGGTCATAAGATCCCAGCAAAATAAACATTCAAATGTCTCTTGAAGGTGTTTAAAGTAGGTCCTTGAACCACCTCCAGTAGCAATCTATTCCAGACCTTCGGGGCTCAGACAGTAAAGAAGTTCTTCCTAAAATGGTCATGGAGGAGATTGTGACTATTTGACCTTGTCATCCCTTGGGCCGCTCTGGTGAACAGACACTCCCCCAGATCCTGGTGAGCACTCCTTATAAACTTATAGGTAGCCACCAGATCACCCCTGAGCCTGTGCTTTTCCAGGTTGAAGAGCCCCTTGGCTCTCAGCCCCTCATCATAAGGTCTGTTTTCCTGACCTCTGATCATGCACGTGGCTCTCCTCTGGACTCTCTCAAGCTTCTCCTTATCTTTTATGAATTGTGGAGCCCAAAACTGGATGCAGTACTCCAGCTGTGGCCTCACCAAGGCTGAGTACAAGGGGAGAATGATGTCCTGGGATTTGCCTGAGAAGCATCTATGGATGCAAGCCAGCATTTTGGTCACTTTACTAGCTGCAGCATCACATTGAAGGCTCATGTTCATCTTGTGGTCAATAATGACCCCCCAAGTCTCTTTCTTCTATAGTACTAACCAGCGTAGCACTGCCAAGCCTATAAGGATGCTGCAGGTTTTTCCTCCCAACGTGGAGAACCTTGCATTTTTCACTGTTAAACACCATCAGGCTCTCATCTGCCCATTTGCTGAGCCTGTCCAGGTCAGCCTGGATCACCCTTCTGTCTTTGCCCCAAAGTTTGGTGTCATCGGTGAACTTGGCCAGTCCGCTTCTGACTCCAAAGCCAACATCAGTAATGAAGATGTTGAACAATA
The DNA here is from genome assembly GCF_001723915.1 of Gavialis gangeticus. Taxonomy (NCBI): domain Eukaryota; kingdom Metazoa; phylum Chordata; order Crocodylia; family Gavialidae; genus Gavialis; species Gavialis gangeticus. Next base: position 1,512,307 of record NW_017729029.1, read on the forward strand.
TGGGTCCACAAACAGAGCCTTGGGGGACCCCACTGGTCACAGGGCCATAACTATTGACTTCCATCAATTACCACCCTCTGGGCCTGACCACAGAGCCAATTTCCCAGCCGGCGGATCGTGGTGAACCCAAGGCCACAATTGGCCAGTTTCACCAAGAGGTGATCATGGGATACCAGATCAAAGGCTTTTTTGAAGTCA
>NW_017729029.1:1512857-1526546 GCF_001723915.1 Gavialis gangeticus
CCCCCTACTTACCAGCATGGAGTCCAGGTCCAGCTCCCTGCAGCAGCAAATGGGGACTGCTCAAATCCCCCAAGCTCTCTGAATCTTCCAAATCAATTCAGAGAGCTTTGAATAGATTTGGATCTTTTTATTGGTCCCCTGATTCAATTTGGATTTGGAAATTGCTGCACCTTAACACACACAGTGTCACCCATGTCACAAGTTTTACTTGTCTGCACCTTGAGGTGCAGTTTCTCCCACACCCCTATACCTATCTCCTTGAAGCTTGGCAGGCTTTCTGGCCTCACCAGGAACTACCATCCCTGTAGTTTTCACCCCCTTGCAGTGTAACATACACAACATGAGTTTTGCTTTCACGAATTTGGGGTGGTTTCCCCCAAATCCCTGAACCTATCATCTTAAAACTTGGTAGGCTTCATGCTCTCAGCAAAGGCTACCTCTTCTGAAAATTTCATCCAAAATGAATGAAAAATAATAAAGTTATAGATATTTCATTGATTCCCCATTATACCCTATAGCCGAATCTCTGAATCCACTCAGCTTTGGAGCTGATTCAGTCGAATTGAAGTGGGAAACCGACTTGGAGCACCAAATTGAACCGCTGGCATCTGAACTGGCCAGATCTAAACCTGAATTGAATAGTTCCCTATTCACACAGGCCTACTAACTACCTCTCTTCTCTCCAAAATTAAGAGATATATTTGTTAGGCACTGAGGCCCCTAATTTGTGGATGCCTATGCCCTTCACTGGAACCAGCCCATCAGCCAGCCTCCCTTTTCCTCTCAATAAAATAGAAAAGCTATAATTACTTTTCAGCACTGTCATGAGGATTGCCCGAAGCCCATGCAGTTCTTTAAGAACCTATGATAAAAATGCTCAGAAATGTACTAACCAAAGTGAAGAAGACCTCTTCACATTTTTCCAATTGCTGTTCAAGTCTGTTAAACTAAAGTCTGTGGCAACTTCTAACAAAGCTTTATTTTCTTCCTGTTAGAGTTGGGCCTGAATGGCTCCTGGTTTTTCATTATTTTTCTTTTATCATTTCCACCCTTTGAATATCATAGATCATGAACCTGGCATTTTCACTGACTATATTTCCTCCTTATGAGTTTTGCTCCAGCATATTTTTGGTGCAAGTCCTTAAGTTGCTAGTTTCACCCATTACTAAATTGCTGAAGTCCTGATTTTGGAAATAAAACCAACTAGTTTATGTGGTGTTTGTTTTCTTTATTTAACCTGACTTAAGAACAGTACAGTTCAGGTTTATCCATTAACTTCAAAATGATTTTCTGAAGCTATTGATTGAGGTATTGCAGGTTAGTCCTGGGTATGACCATAACCTGTATCTGCCTGGAGGGCCTGGTGGCAACACGGTGAACCTAATCATGGTGGGGTAGCTCCTATAAAATACCACAATGGTGCAACCCCCAGAGAAAGGTGAGTATAGGGCACCTCAAAACCCCAGCCCCCACTGCCTTGTGGGTACTCCTTGGATGGAGAAAGGCTAAGGGACATCACCATGACAGTAGTGCACCCTCACTGAGGCATTAGGCATTCAGCAACAGTTCTTATCTGTTGCTCTCTGGCAGAAGCTCCAGCCATCGAGGCACTGAACGTCTGGATTCGGTCAGGCCTTTGGATTGTCTCAGTGATCTAAAGGGGGAATGGTAAGCCTTGGGCAGCCTCCACTCCTCTGTATGCTTGCCTAGGTGTATGTGTTGAAGGTCTTGGTGTGATGGTCACAGCACTCCGTACAAGTGCATTCATCAGGCATCTGACTAGACCTCTTATGCATACACCATGATCCAGACAGCAATGGTTGCCTGCTTTAGATTGAGGTATTAAAGGAAAAGTTAAAGCAGCGTTTTTTCAGCTTATTCTCCGAGTCATCAACAAAACTTCAGCTACAAGATAAGATACTATCTCTGAAAAGCTTCTTGAGCCACTTGATATTTGGATCCAAACCTTGGCAGGTTCTTTCCATGTAGGCTGCTTTGTGTCAAAGAAATATTTCCTTTCTCTCTCTTTTTTTTTAAATTTTATCTCAAACGATAAAATCTATTATTCTGAGCTTTGTTTTCAAAGTGAATTTATGGCTTGCCACATGTTGATTGTCAGCCCCAAAGAGTTATAGCTCCTTTATCCCTCGTACAGGTGCAGCATAGGCAATGACATGCATGCTTTCTTCTTACTATACTTTCTGACAGTGTTCCAAGAGACCGCTCCGGAGACAGAGGTAGTTCAACTTTCCAGCCTGCTTATCATTATACTAACTAATAAGGCTGCCCACCAGGGAGCTGTCAGCTTTACACAGCTAGGTGCACCATAAGTGGTTCAAATTTGAAGTCATTTGAAGTAGGGGTGCTTTATATACACTTCCTCCTGAAAATATTATCTGTTAACAAAATGGTATAGTTCTTCCCCATTTTTTAGCACACCTGGGGAATCAAAGCACAGCTTTAATCCCCTCCAAAAACATGATCTGAGGCTGTCAAGCTGGAGTCTGAAGAAGTATATTTGACATCAGAGGCACTGAGTAGCTCTGGAAGATATGCTACAGTCAGTGAAACCCAGCCATACTCTGACCTCTAGCCTTGCTGTTGGCAGGAATCTGAGAATGACTGCAGGGTGTGTTGCTACTTTCTACCCATGGGAAAGGGATTTTATTATAGCAGTGGCAGCTCTGCCACAGTTAAAGTTGAAAGCAACTTTCTATTTAAAGGTCAACTATTCTAAGTACTCTGAAGTCCACAGGCTGACTTAAAGATGGTCTTGAAATCCGTTGTGCCTCATAGGGCTGTGCTATAGTGGTAATGGTCCAAGCACGGTGTCATTTGAACAAGATTGATAAGATGCAGTTCTCCTAAAATTCAGCTGCTTATGAAAAATCACCTTGTTCCTACATTGTTCTGTGGGGTAGGGTTCAAACTTCAGCTCTAAATCCTCTTGTAATGATCTCTGTCACTCAGGATTTACCTCAGCTAACCCCCACCCTAACTCTGTAAAAATGGAAATCTCCAGGTCAGTGCATCATTAATGTGAGCCAAAGAGTATGAAACATGCATGTTCAGCAGGGCTAGAGCTCTGTCAACAGTAAAACAGTTTACAAGCAGCCTTTTGCCCTAGTAATTGGGTAACTTAAAGGTATGTTCTCTGTTTCTTGGACCTGAGCTACACCCTATGGGCTAGGAGTTTAATCCCTGAATAAAGGCAGCTTTCAGGATGTGTGGTATGCATACTCTTTCCCTTCTGCAGGAGCTTTGCATGGAAAATTTTACCCCAATACAAAAATTTCTGGTGGAAGAACAACATTTTAAAGTGATCTAAAAATTCACACACAGACTCTGGTTTTGCTTTGAAAGCATCTCAATTAGCATGAATTAAATAGAGGATGAATGGAAGCCTCTAGTACGCAGTTAGCTAATTGTCACCATGGTGCCTGGTTTCACCATGTTTTCTGAAAAATATGATCAAAACAACACAAGCTAGTGGGTAGTTTGGTCAGAAAGCAGGTATGGTGTTTACCTTACAGCCACCTATGATACTGTATAGCATTAAGGCCTCAAATATAAACTGCAGTCTATGAAACCTGACTGCAACCTATGCGTTTTCATCATGAACATGATCTCCAGAAGACCATTTAAACTTACTACTAGCTGAGGAGAACAAAGCAGAGTATGAACTCTGAGGAATGGAGTCAGTTCTAGCACCAGTATATTTTTCAACCTATATATCTCAGACTTTCTGCGTACATCTAAGTGATACATGTACCTGATGATGTTGACATAGTAGCCGAAGGAATTGACATGACAGAACTGAAAAAGATACTGAGTACTGACATGGAACTCATCACTATTTCCACAAGTGGTGCCTGAAGTTAAGCATCGATAAATCAGTATCATCACTCTTCCACCTGGACAACCATCAAGCCAAGAGCATGCTGAATATCAAAGTAGGAAACCTCATCTTTCCCCAGAAGCATATGCCAACCTACCAAGGAATCACATTAAACCATGCCCTTACCTATAAGCATCACATTCAGAAGGTCAGCAGTAAAATCTCTGCGAGAGTAGCTTCCTTAAGATGTTTAGCCAGCATAGCACAGGGTGTCAACTTCAGAGTGCTCAGAACCACCGTACTTGCAGTGGTATATGCCCCAGCAGAATACTGTGCCCCTGTATGGTCCAGAGGTTGTTGCACTAAAAAGAGACACTGTACGTAAGTGCACTGAGACTTATAACAGGCTGCACAACTTACACACACAGATGTACTCTCTGTAATCTTGGGCATTAGACCAAGTGATATAAGAAGACAGACCCTAACATCATTACTGGCAATGGAGGCAAGAGATGACGAAAAAAAATCATGTGCTCCATCAACTGTTAACTGAAGACCTGAACAGATGGAGGCTTAAGAGGCTTAAAAGTTGTAAGCCATTTATACATGAAGCCCACAAGCTCCTGGAAGAAGTTGGGGGTGCTGGACTAAGCCTATGGGCAGCAACAGCATGGGCCAACCACTGGGAAAGGTCAGATCTATTCCTACAGCATTTCATACCAGCACCAAACAAGTTCTCCATGGCCATGACCTTGACAGAAGTGTAGGTCAAGCTGAACATACTGAAATCTGGATATGGATGCTTCAAAACAACACTTCACAGTATGAACATCTTGGACAGCCCCCTGTGTGAATGCTGACAGAACAGAACATATGGGGAAAAGCTGGACATCTTCCCCTATGGTTAAGGGGCTGGGGGAAAGATAAATAGAGCCAGCTGTATATTCCTGTTCTCACTACCACTGCTGCTACAGGCTAAAAGAGGGGGCTCAAGGGGTCATCTACATGAGCCACTAACTGTGCAGTAGCTGAATAATACTACACAGTAGGTCATCAAAGCACCAACAGTGCTAATATGCTACTGTGCATTATTATTAGGCTGTTGTGCAGTAGTGTCACTTAAAAAGGCATCCGCTGGTGCTACTATGCAGTAACTCCTGTTACTGCACATTTATTTAGTACCTGATTATACAAGTACTAAATAAATGCACAGTAACCACTGCATGGTAGCATCTTGTGTAGATGCACCCAGGGACTTCTGGTTCTGGATTAGGAAAGAAATCCAGAAAACGCCTTCCCCAGGCTATCTTTAGCAGTCAGGAAAATGTTCTAGGCTTATCCCCACACACGCTGTAGCTTTGAAAGGAAAACAGGAGGGTCAGAACAGTGCAGGAGAGAAAGGAGGGATTATAGATAGCTACAGGCAATGTTAGAGCAGACTTCAGCTGTGTGCCCAAATCCTCTCATGTCTGTTCTGTCTCTCCCCCTCTGCCCTCTTTGAAACTGCCCCAGAATGCAAACACTGCACATACTAGGACTTAGGATGCCTAGGGAAGGGAACATGTGAGCACCATCTACTGCTTCTCCTTTGCTTATGCAAAACTCAGGTGTGGGTCAAGTACTGTAACATCTGGTTTTCGCTCCAACACTGAGACTACTTCATGCAAACCACCCCAAACTTGCAAAACATTACCACCCTTCATGCTTTCCCTGGAGATTCCTTTAGAGACTTTGCTTTTACTTACTTCTGACTGATATATTGTTCACAGGAGCCAACTCAGGGTAGTGGTTTAGGAAAGAGACCAGAACATTTTTTATATTTTCTCCCATACAGCATAGTTTCTACACTTATTTTCAAATGGGTTGGCAGGAAATACAGCACACCTTTATTAAAAGTCATTTTTTACATTAACAATTATTCTTTCCTCACATCCTCCATCTCCACAAATCTGCCTTATTCCACCTCCATAATACAGGCCACACACTCCCTAGCCTGGACTTTTCCTCTGCTGCTCCGCTTGCCTTGGGTATTACAGCTTCCTTTTTTGTAGTTTGTCCAAACCTCAAGTTTCAGCATGGACAAAACTCTGTTCTGCACAGTCTCACATGTGCCACAGAAAGCTTTGCAAGTGTACTCTCTCGCAAACAACGCTGGTATTTTTTTTTTTTTTCCCCAGTGATCTATGAAGTGTTTTTATAGATCAGAGGGTTTTTTCTGATGTATAAAACTCTCCTGGCTCACCCTCCAACCTGTCTTCCAATCCTCAATTCTGTTCACCGTTCCCTTTGCATACCTAGATCCTGCCTTTTCCTCTCCATTCCTTTATATCATCTCACCACTACCAGGGCTAAAGTCTGGTGCTCTATAGTTCAAACTTCCTTAAGTTTTCCTGCATTTCTGCTATGCTGCCTCATTTCTATTTTTATTTTAAATTAATCTTACCTCTTCTTGGTGCCCTTCATTTCTCCCCTTCCTTGGTTACTGGATTGGAATTTGAATGCTTTCATCTTTCACTACACAATGTCTGCACACATCTCTGTAATTAAACTATGGGAGTCTACTGTCTTGTCACTGTTAATACTGTACAGTGCTTTATGGATGAAAGCCACCAGATAAAAAGTAGTAATTTTCTATTCCATACATCCAGGTCCTGATCTTGAGGAAGTGATCAGAGCAACACTGAGTGGAGAGGAGGCTAAAAGCTAAAACATCCTGAGTTTCAACAGAACTGAGGGTCAAAGCCTCAAAATCTAGAGGTTCCTAAATAGAGACACTTCCATGCTATTTTTACTGCAGTTGACTCATTACGTTGAGAGTGTTTTACTGTTTTGCTTTCCCTTTTTCATCCTCTCTTTTGTTTATCATAGAGTCATCTTAATTCTCAAATTCCCAGTTTATTAAAGGGTACTCTGAGCTGCCTGTCTCCTTCCTATGTTCATGGAAGTTTAGCCCAATGCCATAAAGGTGTTTTTATGGAAGTCTCAACATCTGCTAGGTATTTCAAGGGTAACTTCAGAAGAAAATTCCCTTTCATTCCAGGGAGTCCAGAGAAATCCATACCTCCCGCTGAGTTCCATTTTCATTAAGACCTACAAAAAGTCTTATTGGATAACAATTTCAAAGGTGACTAAGTGATTTAGGCACCTAAGTCCCATTATCAGAAACACCTAGGTCTCTGAGTCACCCAAGGCTTTCAAAGATTTACCAAGAGGGCTCTTAAGAAATCCTAATTTTCACAAAAATAAAGCAAGTATTTCAACTAAAAGGAAAAGAACCAAAACCAAACCACAGTTTATTGGAAGACAGAACTGCTAACCATATTACTAATACAGAAGTCTTTAAAATGGCCACATAGCAGCTGGGATTCAATAAAAAGACTTAAACCCAAATATTTTATGAGAAATTACTCAATAGAATAAAAAATATTTTGCTAACAGACATTAAACCATTTTTTTGTGTGTCCTTGTAATTACTGTGAGCAAGAACCTGAACCCAATACATGCAAAAAATACTAAGTATGAAGCACAGCTATTATTTTAAAGGGATTCATTATCTTTAAAATTACACTTCCATAACAAAATGCTGTACATGCTCTATTGGCAAGTAATGGGAACAAAGGTTAAAAGTGAAAGACATATGTAAAAACAAAACATATCTCCATCTTCTCTTTCTGCATTTGACAGCATTTTGTACGTAGTAAGTTTGATGGTTTCAAGCAAGGAATGCCTATTGTAAGTTCAGGAGTAGCAGAGGCTAGAAAAGAAATAATCCATGGTGATGCAAGCTGTGATTTTGACTTTTGTTACAGAGGGCTGTCCCAGGGCCAGTCACAATATTGGCCTGCCCATCTGTCTAGGGCAGTCAGGCCACTTAACTCACATGCCATGCCTTTGATATAATTGAATAGATGTTTCTAGGTGGGAAGCTGCCCATTTTAATGCCCTAATACCAAGGCCATAATATGTGGCTCTGACCTTCCTTTACCATGTCCCATGCCTCACAGATGGCATCCAAAAGATCTCTTCCAACTCCCCTGGCCCCATTGCTAGGCCAGACTTAGCCTCTGACCCAAACTTGACCTAAGGTATCCATAGACATGCCTTGGCGACATGCCCCCATCACTGGGGCCTCTGGCTCATGCCCACTCTAGGCCCCTTGCCTCTCATTAGTCCCTCACACTTTACCCCTTCACTGGGGTCACTACTCCACCCCCTCGCTGGGGCTATGGGGCCTTATGCCCCATGGGCCTCAGGTGTCTGCTGACATGCCTGGACCCCCAACTCAGCCTACTGCCCGCTAAGGCCTCACTTTCAGTCAGGTCTCCTCCTAAGCCCCACTCTTATTCAGGCCTCATACTTTCATCCAGGCCGTTCACTAGGCCTCACTCTTCCTCAGGCCCTGGGCCTTGGACCCTCTTGACCTCCATGATCTTGCCAAAGCCTGTTGCTTTTCTGCCAGGGTGTGCTCCCCTAGCCTTTCCCCTCCACAGGGCCACCCACAAGGCAACAGGGGCTCAGGCTTTCCAGTGCCCCATACTCACCTTTCACTAGGAAGGCACTGGTGTGGCATTTCCTGGGGACTGCCTCTCCACAGGCAGCCCCACCAAACCATCCTCCCCAGCAGGGTGTATTTTTAGGTCATTCTCCAGGACCACTGCAGGCCTTCCTGCCCTGGCCTTACCCCTCCCTCAATGAGCTCCTGGATATTTCTCCTGAGCTGCTCGCTCCTGGGCACGATACAGGCTCCATCTCATAGTATGTCTCTCAGCCACTGGCCCTAACTTTCTCAGACCCCTTTTTTTGGGTTTCCTCCCATCAGGAGACTGGACTTCAGCCTCCATCATACCAGCCTGCCTGGTGACCGACACCCCCTGTTGTCTCACTGATGGTCTCTCCCTCAAGAGACCTTCACTCAACTTGAGCCTGGCCCCGCTCTCTGGCCAGCTGGGGTGTGAGGGTTCTCCGCTGCCTTGGCCTGCCCCTCACAGTGGGCATACTTGCCCTTCAGCCACTCTTGGCCCAGGGCTCTTGACTGGCCAAAGCTGGGGTCAGGGCCCATCCACAAAAAGGTGGCCTTTTCTATTCAGCAGGGGTATACCCTGAGTGCCACCATAATGCAGTCAGCTTCCCCAGGCTCACCTATAGCCCCCAGAGATCTTATCCAGCAGCACTTTACTCCACTGGGCTCATCTGAGCCCCTGGCCTCCCTGCCAGATGCAATCAGGGCTTGCTTATCCCCCCAGTAGGCCCACAAGTTCTAAGCCCTTTTCCCTGGCCAGCCTCATTCTACCTAGGCCCATACCCATTTCCTTGGGGCTTGGGACACCCCTGGGCCCCTAGGAACCTCCTCCTTCCCTGTGGTTCCTCCCTGACCTCCAGATGTTCCTGGGAGCAGCAGTACTCTGGCCAGTGGATATTCACTCTTCAGCTCCCCAGTTGCAACTGCCTACTCTGCTCCTCAGGCCTGGTCTAATACTCAGAGTGCCCAGCTCTCCACCAATCAGGTGGCCTCCTGACTACCATGTGACTACCTGATTGGGTCTGCTCCCACCTGCAGGCTGCCTCACAGCTTGCTCAAGCCCTTAAAATGACAGCCCAAAGGTGCACTGCCACAATTTTATTTTTATTTTTTTAAACACAGTGTATCTTTCAATGTCTAAAGACTTCCCCTATAGAAGCAAGTGGGAATGTTTGTATATGGTTCCATTTGGTACAGCCTGGCATGTGGCAAGGTATATACATTGGGCTCTTCCATGAAGATTCTACTTTCTCTTCTTTCTTGTTTGGTCTTTTGCTTACTTTAATTTGAAAGTCACTCAGGGAGAAATGTGAGGTTTGTTTTTGTCTATGGAAGAAAACAAAACATAGTAATATAAAATGGGTGTAATGTATAAATCCCATCTATGGATACCTAAGCTTTCCAAATGAAACTCAAAGAAACTAAAAAAAATAGAAACAGAATATGAACACAATTTTGAAAAACACACTTTTTTCCCCAAAAAACATGCCATTTTGTAGAATTTCATTCAGAAAAAAAACAGGCATTTTCAAGCAAGAAAACTAAGACATTTTCAAAATTTCTCATGCAAAAATTCCATTTGACTTGAAAACAGGTAAAATGTTTTTTATGTGAAAATGACTGTTTGGTGGGCTTCTCACTTTGAAAGGGTCCCAGGACAGAATGTGAGAAATTCTTTGCAAATTACAGTCAGAATAGGGACAGTACTAAGATAAGGAAAACAGCCTATATTTTTTCATACCCCCTATGTTGTCCTTGAAATAATCAATTGGATATCATGTGCCTTAATGTCAATTGCCATTTTTATGGAACTCCTATGCTTTTCCTCAGCCTCCACTAGCTAATGAATGACTGCACAAACTGTTTGAACCAGTTTCAGGTGACACATCCTGTATTGAAAACAAGCCAAACAGAACTCTGCCATAGGTAATATAAAAGTTCTGCATTAACAATTGAGGCACTCAAAGAACATAATGACCAAAAATCCACATTAATTTTTCTTTAAATATCTGGAAAAATCCAAAAGCCAACTTTTTGCCAGCCTAGCCCCAGAATAGCGGCAATAGTGGGTCTCTTTGAGCAGTATTGTGACTGGGGCAGCCACCCTGGCTGCCATATTGGGAGGGACAGGAAAAAAATAGCTTCTTCCACGGTCAAATGATCACACCAACAGCAGGGCAGCAACCAGAAGTCACTGTTGCCCCTATGTGTCACAGCTGCCCTAGGCACCGAGCTGTGTTGTTATGCCTCTAGTTTTGAGGGCAGCAGATCCCAAATGTGAATGTTAAAAGGGACAGAATAGTTTACCAAAAAAAGTGCTGATCCAGAGCAGCGTTCTCAGGCATAGCCATTATCAGTTATGTACTTCTGGAGCAAAACACTGGAGTTAGCCTGCACCTTTAAGGAAGGGAGCAAAGCAGCTGGAGAGGCTTCTTGCAGGTGGTGAAGGGGGCTTATAAGAGACTCACCTGACTGGAAGAGGGTTCAGGTTTGAGCTATAAAAGCCCAAAGTCTGCACCACTTGAGGTGAGGGTTGCCTAGGCAGCTAGGCTGACCTGCTTCACCAGGCTTTAAACTAAGCCCGTTGGGGGACTACCGCCACTGCTGGCCCACTGAGCAACCTTTGCAAAGCCAGCAGGCCAAGGCAGTTAAGGGAGCCCAGCCCTGGTACAATCTGTGGGCAAGGCAAGAGCCCCCAAGGGGACACTTGCCTGCCTGTACACAACTGCCAGGAGCATGGGGAATAGGCAGGAGGAACTCGTCCTCCTGCTTAACACAAATAATTACAACATCATAGGGATAACAGAGACCTCATGGGACTCTGCCCATGCCTGGACCATGGGTATAGATGGCTATATCTTGTACAGGAGAGATCGAGTATATAAAAGGGGTCGGGGTGTAGCTCTCTATATTAGGAAAAGCTATGCATCCCTGCAAGCTGATGTTGGCGACCAGGGTGGACTACTGGAGACCATTTGGGTTAAAATCCATGGGGAACACAGCACAGGGGACACAATGGTGGGAGTCTACTACAGACGTCCCACCCAAAGTCAAGAGCTTGACCACGAGTTCGCCCGGGACCTGGCTGAGGCCACATACACCCATGACAACCATGGTCCTGGAGACTTCAACTACCCAGACATCTTGTGGGAGGATCCCTCAGCAAAATCTGAATGGTCGCAAAGCTTCCTATCATGCATGGATGACCTCTACATGACTCAAGAAGTCTACGGGCCAACATGAGGTAAAGCGCTGCTCGACCTGGTACTGGGGATGACCTAATCTGCGACCTAGTGATCGATGGGAAGCTGGGTGACAGTGACCACAAGCTGATCACCTTCACCATCTGCCGTAAAGCTGGCAAGTCAGTCAGCAACATGGAAGTCCTTGATTTCAGGAAAGCTGACTTTGACAAGCTCAGAAGGCTTGTCAGTGAGGCCCTAAGGGACCATGACCCCAGGGGGAGGGGAGTTCAGGAAGAGTGGTTGCTCCTCAAGGGAGTGATCCTCAATGCACAAGCTAATTCTAGTCCACCTTGGAGGAAAGGCAGCAAGAAGGCACAGCAACACCCTGGCTCTCCAGGGACCTAGCAGATGACCCGAGGTTAAAAAGAAAGGTCTACAAAGGATGGAGATGGGATTCACCTCCAAGGAGGAATATTCTGCGCTGGTCCAGTCCTGCAGGGAGCAAACCAGGAAAGCCAAGTCTGCAACTGAACTCCAACTAGCTTCAAGTATCAAGGACAATAAAAAGTCCTTTTTCAGATATGTGGGGAGCCGGAGGAAGAGCAAGGGCAACATTGGACCCCTGCTGAATCAGATGGGACAACTGACAACTGACACCCAGGAAAAAGCCAACCTATTAAATAGGTACTTTGCATCAGCCTTTCATCAGTCCCATGAGACACCCATGCCCACTACGTACTCAAGGAGCTGGCGAGCATCATAGCCCAGCCTCTGGCACGGATCTTTGAGAACTCCTGGTGCTTTGGTGTAGTGCCCAAAGACTGGAAGAAGGCCAATGTGATGCCTATCTTAAAGAAAGGGAGAAAAGTGGATCCAGCAAACTATAGGCCCATCAGCCTGCCCTCCATCCTGGGGAAGGTCTTAGAAAAGTTAAATTAAAGATGTCATCCTTAATGGACTGTCCGATACTAACATCCTGAGGGATAGCCACTATGTGTTTCTTGTGGGTAGGTCTTGCTTGACCAATCTCATTTCCTTTTACAACCAGGTGACCTATCACCTGGACAAGGGAGAAGAGATTGATGTCATATATCTTGACTTCAAAAAAGCCTTCAGTCTGGTATCCCATGATCACGTCTTGGCGAAACTGGCCAATTGTGACCTTGGGTCCACCATGATCCACCGGCTAGGAAATTGGCTCCGTGGTCAGGCCCAGAAGGTGGTAATTGATAGAAGTCAATTGTCATGGTGCCCTGTGACCAGTGGGATCCTCCAAGGCTCTGTCCTTGGACCCATATTGTTCAACATCTTCATTAATGATGTGGACTTTGGAGTAAGAAGTGGACTGGCCAAGTTCGCCAATGACACCAAACTTTGAGGCAAAGCATCCACGCCAGAAGACAGGTGGGTGATCCAGACTGACCTGGACAGGCTCAGCAAATGGGCAGATGAGAACCTGATGGTGTTTAACACAGAAAAATGCAAGGTTCTCCACCTTGGGAGGAAAAACCTGCAGCATCCTTATAGGCTCGGCAGTGCTACACTGGTTAGCACTATGGAAGAAAGAGACTTGGGGGTCATCATTGACCACAAGATGAACATGAGCCTTCAATGCAATGCTGCGGCTAGTAAAGCAACCAAAACGCTGGCTTGCATCCATAGATGCTTCTCAAGCAAATCCCAGGACATCATTCTCCCCTTGTACTCGGCCTTGGTGAAGCCGCAGCTGGAGTACTGCATCCAGTTTTGGGCTCCGCAATTCAAAAAAGATGTGGAGAAGCTTGAGAGAGTCCAGAGGAGAGCCACGCGCATGATCAGAGGTCAGGAAAACAGACCTTATGATGACAGGCTGAGAGCTATGGGGCTCTTTAGCCTGGAAAAGTGCAGGCTCAGGGCTGATCTCATAGACATTTGGGCTGGAAGGGACCCCAGAGGACCATCGAGTCCAGCCCCCCACCCCAGGGGCTGGAAGTCATCAGGAATCATAGGATCCCAGCAAGATAAGCATCCAAAGGTGTTTTGAAGGCATTCAAAGTGGGTGCTTGAACCACCTCAGGTGGCAGTCTGTTCCAAACCTTCAGGGCCCAGACAGTGAAGAAGTTCTTTCTTATGTCCAGCCAGAACCGGTCACAGTGGAGTTTGTGGAT
>NW_017729029.1:1531546-1532284 GCF_001723915.1 Gavialis gangeticus
TGGAAGAAGGCCAATGTGATGCCTATCTTAAAGAAAGGGAGAAAAGTGGATCCAGCAAACTATAGGCCCATCAGCCTGCCCTCCATCCTGGGGAAGGTCTTAGAAAAGTTAAATTAAAGATGTCATCCTTAATGGACTGTCCGATACTAACATCCTGAGGGATAGCCACTATGTGTTTCTTGTGGGTAGGTCTTGCTTGACCAATCTCATTTCCTTTTACAACCAGGTGACCTATCACCTGGACAAGGGAGAAGAGATTGATGTCATATATCTTGACTTCAAAAAAGCCTTCAGTCTGGTATCCCATGATCACGTCTTGGCGAAACTGGCCAATTGTGACCTTGGGTCCACCATGATCCACCGGCTAGGAAATTGGCTCCGTGGTCAGGCCCAGAAGGTGGTAATTGATAGAAGTCAATTGTCATGGTGCCCTGTGACCAGTGGGATCCTCCAAGGCTCTGTCCTTGGACCCATATTGTTCAACATCTTCATTAATGATGTGGACTTTGGAGTAAGAAGTGGACTGGCCAAGTTCGCCAATGACACCAAACTTTGAGGCAAAGCATCCACGCCAGAAGACAGGTGGGTGATCCAGACTGACCTGGACAGGCTCAGCAAATGGGCAGATGAGAACCTGATGGTGTTTAACACAGAAAAATGCAAGGTTCTCCACCTTGGGAGGAAAAACCTGCAGCATCCTTATAGGCTCGGCAGTGCTACACTGGTTAGCACTATGGA
>NW_017729029.1:1537284-1539403 GCF_001723915.1 Gavialis gangeticus
GAAGAAAGAGACTTGGGGGTCATCACTGACCACAAGATGCACATGAGCCTGCAATGTGATGCTGAGACTAGTAAAGCAACCAAAACGCTGGCTTGCATCCATAGATGCTTCTCAAGCAAATCCCAGGACATCATTCTCCCCTTGTACTCGGCCTTGGTGAAGCCGCAGCTGGAGTACTGCATCCAGTTTTGGGCTCCGCAATTCAAAAAAGATGTGGAGAAGCTTGAGAGAGTCCAGAGGAGAGCCACGCGCATGATCAGAGGTCAGGAAAACAGACCTTATGATGACAGGCTGAGAGCTATGGGGCTCTTTAGCCTGGAAAAGTGCAGGCTCAGGGCTGATCTCATAGACATTTGGGCTGGAAGGGACCCCAGAGGACCATCGAGTCCAGCCCCCCACCCCAGGGGCTGGAAGTCATCAGGAATCATAGGATCCCAGCAAGATAAGCATCCAAAGGTGTTTTGAAGGCATTCAAAGTGGGTGCTTGAACCACCTCAGGTGGCAGTCTGTTCCAAACCTTCAGGGCCCAGACAGTGAAGAAGTTCTTTCTTATGTCCAGCCAGAACCGGTCACAGTGGAGTTTGTGGATCTAATGGCCACCTATAAGTTTATCAGGAGTGACCACCAGTATCTGGTGGAACGTTTGTTCACCAGAGTGCCCCAAGGGATGACGAGGTCGAACGGTCATAAACTACTGCATGACTGTTTCAGGCTGGACATAAGGAAGAATTTCTTTACTGTCCGATCCCCCAAGGTCTGGAATAGCCTGCCATTAGAGGTGGTTCAGGCACCTACATTGAACACCTTCGAGAGAATATCTTGCTGGGATCCTATGACCCCAGCTGAATTCCTGCCCTTCATGCAGGGGGCTGGACTCGATGAACTTCCGAGGTCCCTTCCAGCCCTAATGTCTATGAAATCTAAGTCTATGAAATCTATGAAGGGAGGAGTTCCTGACAGCATAGCAGCAGGACTCCTGAACAAAAAAACAAAATTCTGCAGACTGGGAGACAAGGGAAGGTACCTGGGGCAGAGAGCAGCTCCTATATATAGGCAGGTGGCCTTGGTTTTAGGTTAAGCCCAGAGAGAATTTGGGTGCTGTAACAGGTCACCCTCCCCGGTGCCATCTTTCTGGTTATCTGAGCATTATGTGGGGCACCCTTGGAGCCTGCTTTGTAATTCTTCGGTCCCACCCTAATCTCGCCTGCCATGTCTTGTTGGAAAATTTTGTTTATGCGAGTGGGAGACACCCAAAATAATAGGCAATGTGGGGGTCTCTCCTGTTATGGCCTGACCCCTGTTTTCTCTAGCTAGGCCTCCCCATCAAAACCCACTAAACAGGGTTTGACTCTGAGGCTCTATCCTTTTTTCCTACCAGTGCCTGGAGGCTCATGGCCCCCAGCAACTACGGCCTCACTGGTGCCAGGCTGTGCCCCCAGAAGCTGTGCCCTTACTGGCACCGTAGTCTGTGCCCCCAAAAGCTGTGACCTCACTGGCGCCGGGGTTCCCACTCTGTAGTGGATCCCCAAAATGAGGCCTCCTCCATTCCCTAATAGCATCACCCAAACCATCAGTTCTCAATAACCAAAAGAAATCTGGACAGTCCCATCCGTGTACAATAACTGCCCTCAATAAAAAACAAACATGTAATCATGCCATCTTACATTTACGCCAGGTTCATGCTTCGGCTCCCCTCCGTTGGCTTCTGGGGCAGCTGCTGTCTCTCAAGGCTTCCATAGTCCCTTCTTCCAACCTTTGGATGCTCACCAGGCCTCTCCATGGAGCTCTGGGATGCACTCCTTCCCCTTTAGCCGCTACTGCTGTTCTGCCCTGGGTTCTTATAGTCCTGCCCCTTCCGGTACGCTCACCATGTGGTCCCCGCCAGCTATTAACCCCTTCCACAGCACTTCTCCATGCCCAGAAGGTTCAGGCCTTAAAGGGGCAGGCCTGCTTTCTAGTAACAGGGCTAGGGTTTCCTGTTACAGGTGCCTGCTAGAGAACACAGGTCCTTTGATTTAGTTGCACAAGGGTTTAGCCTTGAACCCTTCTGGGGCAGGCTCAAGGCCCATTCTAGAGATCTGGATCAGAGGGTCCATGAGCCCAGAGGGGGCTGAACCAG
>NW_017729029.1:1544403-1552568 GCF_001723915.1 Gavialis gangeticus
AGCTTCCCATGCAGGGCAGATTTTAACTCAGTGGCACTTTATTCATAGCCAGGTTGGTTCTGCCGTTTATCATCATATTCCTGCCGCCCACATGCAAAAATCCCAGTGCTGGAAATGCTGAGTATTTTTTTATGCAATCTGAGAGCTCAGAGAGAGGCCAAGTAAGGGACCAGGAGGTCTGAGCATCTTGACAGTAGGGCAAAGAGTGTGAAGTGAGAACGTCAAGGATTGATGACACCTGCAAGGCTTGGAGCATGGTGCAGGGGATTAACAGAGCCATGTAATTTGCCCTTAAGGCTACAGGTGCCTTGCAGGAGTATAGACAGGCTGAAAAGTGCTGATTAGACTCAAGAGCTGGGTCAAGATCAGTAGGATCCTGAAGGAACCCTGCGTGGGATTTCTCAAGATTGGGGTTCACTTAAAGGCCCATGGACAGGCTCCGTCATTCAACACTTAGTAAGAACAAGGCATGGAGGGTGAGTAATCAAAGGCAGGTATCATTAGCAGGGATCCTGGTTATGTCTGATTAAAAAAAAAATCCCCAATTTTTTAATTAAAAAAGTAAACCCAAATCCACATTTTTTCATGATTAAAATGAAACACCACTATATATATCTATATATTAGTGATGTTTCATTTTAATCATGAAAAAATGTGGATTTGGGTTTACTTTTTTAATTAAAAAAGTAAACCCAAATCCACATTTTTTCATGATTAAAATGAAACACCACTATATATATCTATATATTAGTGATGTTTCATTTTAATCATGGACTACAACTTGGCAACCACTTCACTTAAATATTGTTTTTGGCATACCATTCACAATGACTTACCTTTACTCTATGAACCCTCTTCCATTCCATTATCCTGCTCTTGTCTGGACTTTGACCCTGCACTCTTCTCTTCCACATTCATTTTGCTCTTTTGCGCTGCTCCTTTTCTTCTCATTCAGGTATAATACTTTGCATTTTAAAAAGCTCAGGTCAACATAACAACTTATCCCAGTTCTTTGTGCCAGAAACAGGGTGCATCTACACAAGACGCTTTACTGTGAACTTGACTAATTAACTCTGCAGTAAATTATCACCATCTACACATGTGGCCCTATTAGGCTACAGTAGCTAATTAACTCTTCCATAAAATAGTACTGCCTGACACAAGTACTATCCTATGGCAAAGTTATTTACTCCATTGCAACATACAGGTCCATAGTGACCAGGGCTGGCTGGGGCATGAGAGTGTTACAGTGTGGGGGCTGCCTACTGGCTAGCCCTGCACTGTAGCACCCTCATACCCCAGCTAGCCCCTCTGCAGCATGCTGAGATGAGGGGAACAGCTCTAGGCTGGCAGGCTGGCCCTCCCACCCCTTCATTGGACCCCCTTGCCAGCCAGGGCTGCACTGCCCTGGCTAAATGTACTGAGGTCCCAGGTGCATGTGTAAACACTGTGGCCAGAAGGAATAGACTCTGGCACAAACTGCACCAGAGTTTATTGCATCATACTAATATCACATGTAGATGCACCAACACTTCCTTTGTTTCTAGTCTTCCACACTACAGTATCACTCTTCCCCAACATTACTTCTTGGTCCTCTCAGGTTACAATTATGATATTTTGGGCAGTAAGATCAGGACATGGTTATGTTACCTTGTAGTGACAATGTTTTCAACTTTAGCTGAGATGCATTTCAGAAATCTTTTCAAAGGCACAGTTGTATGAGCCTATGCACCCTACCAAATTTCTAGGTTCCTGTCAAAATATACCCTGAGCCCACTTTCTATTCCACATCTAGTGTATACTTTGGGAACAACATGTTTTAAAACAATTGCTAAAAACAAAGCAGCATCCAAATCCTTTCATAAATATAGTTATGCCTGTAACTTTGCATGTAAATAAAGTTGGTATAGAACTATTTGCTTATTTTTTTTAAAAATATACTTTAAAATCACTGAGATCCATCAAACTATGACTAACAAGGCTCAGTAAACATGTCATACCATTACTGTAACCCTAACCTCTCCTCCCCTTCCCTTTATTATTCACCACATTCAAGTGGGGGACTTTGTCTTAAATTAGATGGTGAATTTTTTACTGTAATGATGGCATATTTAGAAGTCTTTGTTCAAGTCCCTTACATGTAGGCTTAGCAAAATTAGATTTTTATTCTTTTATCATTTCAACAGTTAAAAATCAATATTTATTTTTAAGCATTTATTGCAACGTTTATCAATTTTAATGTTCAGGATTGTATAAAATTAGGGGTGTGGGGAAGAGACAATTTAGTATTGATAGTATACTGTTTAAAGCTTCATAAAATCACAATATGTTAAAATATAAAAAGTAAAAATCCATAAATCAATAAATCATACCTCCTTTAAATGATTCTGTTCATTCATCAGGAATGAGCCAGTCGGGCAGGAACCAGAAGAGCAGGGCAGTGACACTTCCAGAGCTCTGGGAACCTGAGGAGAGGCAGCAGCTGCCCTTGGGCCCCCACACATAGTCAGCCTGCCTGCCCAGCTGGGCAGAACCCTGCTGCTATGAGCTGGAGCCTCGAATACTCCCCTTTCTTGCCCCACTCTGGCCTTTCAGTGGGGGTTTGTTTAAGTAGCCTGTTATCTTCTTCTAGCTGGCTTCCCCACCTGTGAACTGGCTTAATTGCTTAATTGATGAGTCATTAGGCCACCCACTGTTTTCCTCTTTAATCCCTCCACCCTCTGCACTTCATCTCTTTTTCTCTATTGTTCAGTAACAAGTATAAGGGTTACCTGTTACAGTCCCCTTTCTATAAATTTCAATTATTACCAACAGAAATATTTTTTCTGTGGGTCTGTGAGTGTGAGACAGAATTGCCTATTGGTGTTTATTGATAAAAATCAAACCTGCCAAGCCTACTTACATACCATGAGCCTGTTCCTGATTGAGGCCACCGACTAGTAGAGCAATACATATTTATATATTATTAATGTGAAGTAATAACTATTAGAAATATAAAAATATAATGACCTATGTGCTATAATATACAATCTTAGATATAATGAGATTGATATAACAATAAATATTATTTTCACATTCACATTTGATAGATTTCTGTGTGCATACAAATCCATGATTGTTAATGAACCAAAACTATATGTATGAAAAGCCTGGGTGCAGTAGAGATCATTATACACAAACCTGTTATCGGTAATAAATGAAAGCACTTTCTAAAATGTATTGCAGGCTACTTTTGTATCTAGATTTGTCCAAAGCAAAATCTAAGCAACTACTAAGCGAGTACTTAAGAATACTTACTTGGGTGTTTGGTGCTTCTAGCACGACACAGTTCATAGATTCACAGATTCACAGATGTTTAGAGCTGGAAGAGACCTCATGAAATCATTGGGTCCAGCCCCCCTGCTCTAGGTAGGATAGACGGATGGGGTCAAATAACACCTGCAAGGTGTGCGTATAGTCTCTTTTTTAAGATCTCTGGGGTCGGTGCCTAAATCACCCCGCTTAGAGTGTATTCCAGAGTCTGGTCACACAAACCATGAAGAAGTTTTTCCTAATATCCAGACTGAAACCTTCTTCTAGGAGTTTACGACCGTTGCTCCTGGTTTTCCCCTGGGGTGTTTTGGTGAACAGTTTTTTGCCTAGCCCCTGATGCTCTCCCCTGATATATTTCTAAGCTGCCACCAAATCCCCCCAAATTCTTCTTTTTTGTAGGATGAATAGTCCAATATCTGTCATCCTTTCCTTGTATGGCTTGCTCTTCAGGCCTCTAATCATACAAGTGGCTTTTCTCTGGACTCTCTCTAGCTTCTCCACATCCTTCTTGAAGTGCAGCATCCAGAACTGGACACAGTACCCCAGCTGTGGCCTCGCCAATGCAGAGTAGAGCAGGAGAATAACTTCCTTAGTTTTGCTTGAGATGCATCAGTTGATGCATGCCAGCATATTGTTTGCTCTACTAACTGTAGCATCACAATGGTGGCTCTCATTCATTTTATGGTCAATTATAACCCCCTCAGGTCCCTTTTGGACATGGTATAGCACCACCAAGCCTATAAATTTGTTGCAGATTTTTCCTCCACAGATGGAGCACTTTACACTTCTTAATGTTGAACAGCATCTGGTTCTGGTCTGCCCATCTAACTAATCTGCCTAGGTCCTCCTAGCCTATCCTGATGCATGGCCGCACTTCCCCAAAGCGTAATGTCATTGGCAAACTGCCAGTGTGCTTTTCACCCCCATATCAATATCATTGATGTAGATGTTGAAGAGAACCCAACCCTGGGGGACCCCACTGGCTACCTTCTGTCAGGTCAACACAGATCCATCTGTTAGCACTCTCTGGGTCCGACTCTGCAGCCAATTTGCGACCCATCTGACCGGTGAATTGTTGAGCCCATAGTCCCCTAGTTTTACCTTGAGAGCCTCATGGGACACCAAGTCAAAGGCCTTCCTAAAGTCCAGGTAAATGACATCGACCTCATCTCCCTTATCCAGGTGGTGAGTAACCTGGTCATAGAAGGAGATGAGGTTAGTCAGACATGTCATATATCTTGACTTTAAAAAAGCCTTTTATCCGGTATCCCATGATCACCTCTTAGCAAAACTGGCCAACTGCAGCCTCAGCTTCAGCACAATCCGCTGGCTGGGGAATTGGCCCCGTGGTCAGACCCAGAGGGTGGTGGTTGATGGAAGTCAATTGTTGTGGTGCTCTGTGACCAGTGGAGTCCCTCAAGGCTCTGTCCTTGGGCCTATATTATTCAACATCTTCATTAATGATGTGGACATTGGTGTCAGAAGTGGACTGGCCGAGTTTGCCAATGACACCAAACTTTGGGGTAAAGTGGGGTAAAGCATCCACACCTGAAGACAGGAGGATCATCCAGGCTGACCTGGACAGGCTCAGCAAATGGGCGGATGAGAACCTGATGGTGTTTAACACAGAAAAATGCAAGGTTCTCCACCTTGGGAGGAAAAACCTGCAGCATCCTTATAGGCTCGGCAGTGCTACACTGGAAGAAAGAGACTTGGGGGTCATCATTGACCACAAGATGAACATGAGTCTGCAATGCGATGCTGCGGCTAGTAAAGCAACCAAAACGCTGGCTTGCATCCATAGATGCTTCTCAAGCAAATCCCAGGACATCATTCTCCCCTTGTACTCGGCCTTGGTTTGCGGCTGGAGTACTGCATCCAGTTTTGGGCTCCACAATTCAAAAAAGATGTGGAGAAGCTTGAGAGAGTCCAGAGGAGAGCTACACACATGATCAGAGGGCAAGAGAATAGGCCTTTTGATAAGAGGCTGAGAGCTATAGGACTCTTCAGCCTGATAAAGCGCAGGCTCAGGGATGATCTGGTGGCTGCCTATAAGTTTATAAGGGGTGACCACCAGTATCTGGGGGAACATCTGTTCACCAGTGCACCCTAAGGGATAACAAGGTCAAATGGCCACAAACTCCTCCCTGACTGTTTCAGGCTGGACATAAGGAAGAACGTTGTTACTGTCTGAGCCCCCAAGGTCTGGAATAGACTGCCACCAGAGGTGGTTCAAGCACCTACTTTAAACGCCTTCAAGAGACATTTGGATGTTTATCTTGCTGGGATCCTATGACCCCTGCTGACTTCCTGCCCCTGGGGAAGGGGGTTGGACACGACGATCTTCTGTGGTCCCTTCCAGCCCTAATGTCTATGAAACCTATGACACAACTGTGACAAAACTGTGCTAGCTGTCATTCAGAATTTTGCCTTCTACTAGTTTATCATGTATGGACTGCTTGAGAAATTTTTCCAGGGATTGAGGTCAGGCTGATCAGCCTGCAGTTCCCTGGGTCCTTTCTCCTCCCCTTCTTGGAGATGGGCACAACAATGGCCCTCTTTCAGTCTTCTGGGACCTCTCCTGAGCACCACGTATTCTCAAAGAGGTTCACCAGCAGTCCTGCAATGACTTCGGCTAGTTTGTTCAGCACTCTCAGATGGATTTCATCCAGTCCTGCTGACTTATAGATATCCAGCCTCTCTAGCTGTTCTTTCACCAGCTCTACATTGACTGTTGGTAGGTGATCATCCCTCCTAAGACTATTCTGTCTCATGTTGGCATTTGGCAGGCTATGACTCTTAGACTGGCATAATACAGATGCAAAGTACTCATTCAGGAGTTCAGTTTTCTTCTTGGTGTCAATGATAAGATGTCCAGATGCACTGAGTAGTGGTTGTACATTTCCACTGGTTTTTTTTCCTGTTACCTACATACCTATAGCAGGATTTCTTATTGTCCTTAATTTTGGTCAGTAACCTGAATTAAGTCATCGCCTTTACTTTTCTAATCTGCCTCCTACAGGTGTAAGCCAATTTTATGTAGTTCTCCTTGAGGCCTATTCCTAGCTTCCATTGTTGGTAAGCCTCCCTTTTCAGAAGATCTGAGACTTCCCTGTTGAGCCAAGATGGCCTCCTGGCCCCTGTGCCACCTTTTCTACGTACCGGTATGGACAACTTCTGTGCACAGAGGACAGTGTCCTTGAGGAACGACCACTCTTCATCCACATTCTTTCCCTGCAGTCCTTTCATTACAGTACAATTCACTACAGGACAAATTCTTCCCATGCAGTGTATCCATCGCAGAGCTTTACAGTCCAGCTAATGAGCATGCCACTTCACCAAGGCACTAAGGCTGCTTACAGACATGGGAATGGGGAAAAAAACAACAGTCCTTTACTTTCAGGTCAGCATATCCCCACACCAAGTGCAGCGCATGCCCAAAGGAGGTGTTGCATAAGTTTGACCCAGCTCACCCAATGTCTGTATAGATTGTGCACTTCATCTTTAGCTAAAAGTGCCAAAAAGCCCTGCTGAAGCACCCAGTCTATACAGACACTAGGGAGCTGGGTCAAACTAATATGCTTCCTCTTCTGGTAAATCACTCAGGTTTTTTGCTTTTTTCATGTCTGTCAGCACCCCAAATCTTTTCTTCACCTGGATGGAGTGAGTTACTAGTTAACAACCAGGTTTATACCTCCTTGGCTTGAGATTGTAGGGGGGCGATTAGGAAGGCTAAGGCAGAGATGAAACTGGGACTAGCGACCCAGATCAAAGATAACAAGAAGTCCTTTTGTAAATACATAGCGGGTAAAAAGAAGGTACCAAATACTGTTGGGCCTCTGCAGGACATGCTTTGTAATCTGGTGGTCGAACCAGATGACAAAGCTAATCTCTTTAACAGATTCTTTGGTTCCATTTTTCTGAGTAAGGACAGGGACATCCCTCCCCACTGGAATCCTGGACAGACCCAGGGGAGGCGCAGCGAGGCCCAGGGTCAGTGAGGACCTAGTCCAGGAAGTTCTGGAGGGACTAGATGTGTTCAAATCAGCAGGTCCTGATGATCTCCACCCCAAAGTGCTGAGGAAATTGGCAGAGGTCATTGCAGGACCCCTGGCACAGCTTTACGAGCACTCGTGGTGCTCTGGTGAGGTGCCCGACGACTGGAAAAGGGCCAGTGTGGTCCCCATTTTCAAAAAAAGGAGGAAAGAGGACCCAAGAAACTATAGACCTGTTAGTCTTACCTCAGTCCTGGGGTAAATTCGAGAAAATTATCCAGGAGCACATCTGTAAGGGGCCAGCAGGGAACTTTATGCTTAGGGGCAATCAGCATGGGTTCAATAGAGGCAGGTCCTGTCAGACCAATCTGGTGGCCTTCAATGACCAGGTCACAAAAGCCTTGGATGCAGGTGTCACGGTGGATGTAGTCTTTCTGGACTTTAGGAAGGCCTTCGACACTGTCTCTCACCCCATTCTCGTTAAAAAATTAGGCATCTGTGGTGTCAATGCCTACATAGTCAGATGGGCTGCATATTGGCTGGAGGGCCACACCCAAGGAGTGGTGGTGAATGGGTCATTTTCGACTTGGAGAGATGTGGGCAGTGGGGTTCCCTAGGGCTTGGTCCTCGGGCCCGCACTGTTCAAAATCTTCATCGGCAATTTGGACGAGGAGGTGAAAAGCACCTTGTTCAAATTTGCAGATGACACTAAGATGTGGGGAGAAGTGAGCATGCTAGAAGAGAGGGACAGTCTGCAACTAGATCTCGACAAGTTACAGAGGTGGATGGATGAGAATAGGATGGGTGTCCATACAGACAAGTGCAAGGTGTTGCACCTGGGGAGGAAGAACCAGCAGC
>NW_017729029.1:1557568-1565232 GCF_001723915.1 Gavialis gangeticus
AGGAAGTGATCCTCCCCCTCTGTGCAACATTGGTCACACTGCAGTTGGAGTACTGCATCCAGTTCTGGGTGCTGCACTTTAGGAGGGATTGTGGACAGTATCGAGAGGGTCCAGAGGAGGGCCACTCATATGGTTAGGGGGCAGCAGGGCAGACCCTATGAGGAGAGGATATGGGACCTGAACCTGTTCAGCCTCCACAAAAGAAGGCTGAGAGGGGATCTGGTGGCCACCTATGAACTTGCCAAGGGGGACAAGCAGGCAATGGGAGAGTCCTTGTTCCCTCGAGCGCTACCGGAGGTAACAAGGAACAACGGCCATAAGTTGACTGAGAGTAGATTCAGGCTAGATATCAGGAGGCACTACTTCACTGTCAGGGCAGCTAGGAGCTGGAAAGGACTTCCAAGGGAAGTGGTGCTTGCCCCTTCCCTGGGGCTCTTTAAAAGGAGGCTAGACAGCCACCTAGCTGGGGTCATTTGACCCCAGCATCCTTTTCTGCCCAAGGCAGGGGGTCAGACTAGATCAGACTTGCCCAACATGTGGCCCTCCAAGCTGTTTTCTGAGGCCCGAGGTGCTGCAACGGAAAACAAAACTGAATAATGTACTTTCATTTTGGGGGGTGATGTGATACCGCTTCCTGTGAGGTCTTTGAATATGGCTTGCCGGCCCACTGGGTGATAAAAAGTTCATGATCCAGCCCCATACTCAAAAAGGTTGTACACCCCTGGACTAGATGGTTTGCTTAGGTCCCTTCAGACCCTACCAACTATGAAACTATGAAACAAAGCTATGCTAGGCCCTGAAATGCTAAATCTCTTTCATTGTAGTAGAGGAGTCTTTAACCACGTTAGTCTGAAGTCAGGCAGAAGGCAGGGTGCACCTTAGAGACTAACTGGTTCAGAGAGGAGACAGTCTACTTTTTCAGATGCCCTTCCATTGTGTTGGTCTCATATGAATATAACCTTGAAGCATACACTAATTCTACAGGTTGATGTGGGGACCATCTGTTGGTGCAAGTTTCTCGAATCATCTTCTCAGTTCTCCTGTCTATTAATATAACTTAATGCTGGCACTGACTTGGGCAGCCCCATATTTCATAGAAAGCTACACAGCAAAACCATTTTCTGTCTTCCAACATATTAGCCTGCAGGCCAGGGCAACTTGACTTACATGACCTCAGGTATGTGAAATTCAAACCTGGTATGAAGGACAGGGTATTGTTGAATTTCACACTCCTGCTGATTTTTATCTGAGAGATGAGTGACTCTTTTTAGCAGACTCTAGCAATCCAGGCCTAGTCCAGGTGAAATAACAATGTATAGTAGTGTTTTTCACTTTCTAGAGACTGGTCATATTAATCAGCTTTCATTCAGTCATTCTGTTGCAGAGGAAGGGACAGCTACTTTTGTGAAACCATCCATCAAATCAGTTTACCAGAGAAGCAGACAGTGATAAATATAGCACAATGTAAATTAATAGGAATGGGGAAAAAACCTCTGGCACTCAATAGTTGTCCCTCAAATAATCTGTGCCATACAGAAGAATGCCCAGAAGTTTGCTTTCATAAAAATATGATCCAAGGTTGTCATTATCAGTGATGAGCCAAATTACTTGTTCTGTTGCCAGGCGTATGTCATATTTACACGTGCCACACACCTTTTTTCCAAAAATTAGCCCTCCAAAATTGAGGTATGTGTTTTAAATAAGGAAGCTGATTTCAATGGAATGGCTGCCAGGGCATGTCTCCATGCTGGGCAAGCAGGAGGGGGAGAGACCACTCCTCAGTGTCACTCACTCTGTCCTTGGAGCAGTGTATATGAATCTAAATACATCCTTGATCTTAGCATGTCTGTTGAGTTTCAAACCTGTCCCCAAGAATCATCCCAACGAACCCTTCTGACCCACGCAACGTGTGCTGGACTTCTGCATGGTGGTGATCATGGCAGACAGGAGCTCACAATGTTGGGAAACTAGGGAGAAAACATAAATATTGCTTGGCCTGTGCCAAAATGCTAAGGGCACCTCAGCTTGTTCATTTCTTTGAGCCATGAGGCAAACACCATACCCTGATATCTGTTGCAAGGCAATCTCCCTTCTGTATTCCCCAACAGAGCCTTTAGAAATGTATAGATAAAGGCAGTATAGGCACTACGTCATAGCTGCAGAAAGAAGAGGAGAAAAGGGAGTATAATGTTTGCAATGCATGTTCCTAGTAGAATGTTGGACACTATTATCTATTCTCTTTAATTAACTGGTAGCAACCATATGCATACATACATGATTGGCTTAGTTCTCCTGTCTCTCTATCTGTGCCTCCACTTCCCTTCAGCTTTCACCTGTCTCCCATGCAACATGCTCTAATAACCTTGATTCCCACTCCAAAGTGCTTATCCCCATTATAGGAGGCTGCTGTTGCACTAAGCAAGAATTCTGGAAGTGATATAACCATGTCACTCCCCACCCTTTCCTGTCTACTCATGCCTAGCCAGAGTTTGAAAAATGGATACTTGAAGAGATCTAGTTCTCTCCCATCTTTTCATGCCAGCTTGTCAGGAGGCGGAGGTCTGCTCACCTCCACAGTCAGTGAAGATCCTTTACTCCACCCATTCCCAGTTTACTTTAATTGGAATATGTATTGCTAGCTGACATGGGGTTGATTTAAGGGAGCCCCTTGTTGCTATTTTGGAGCCACATCTCTGATTAGGAACAATGGAATTACCAACATCTGGCACAGCTAATCACATTTTTGTGCCACCTATCTTCCAATAGACTTATAAATTCCAGAGTCTTTTAGTTTAAAGTGTGAGCCCTTTACATGAATGTTTTAGCCCTGAAGTTGTGTTTGCTTTTAGCACATGCAGAATGTGCTTACTTAAATCCTGAACTTATGTTACAATCTCAGTCTCACTGGCATAAGATCCACTGCATTTGCTGCAGTTATCTCAGGAATATGCTATTTCAAAAGGAGCTTTGCAACTGCAGTTCCACTTAGTTAGAATTTGATTGATCCACATGATTAGCCCCATCTCTTACTTGTCTGATTACCTACCTGCCCAGGTATTTATATGGTATACATTTCATAGTATCTAAGCATCAGTGTTTCATAGTTTCATAGTTTCATAGTTTCATAGTTTCTAGGGTCGGAAGGGACCTGAGCAGATCATCTAGTCCGACCCCCTGCCATGGCAGGAAGAGCCCTGGGGTCAAATGACCCCAATAAGGTGGTCATCCAACCTCCTCTTAAAAACCCCCAGGGTGGGAGCCTGCACCACCTCACATGGAAGCTGGTTCCAGACCCTAGCTGCCCTGACCGTGAAGTAGCGCCTCCTGATGTCCAACTTAAACCTTCCCTCCGCCAGCTTGTGACCATTGTTCCTGGTCACTCCTTGCGGCGCTCGGGGGAACAGGGACTCCCCCAGCGCCTGCTGATCCCCCCTAACCAGTTTATAACAGGCCACAAGATCCCCCCTCAGCCTTCTCTTTTGAAGGCTGAACAGGTTCAGGTCCCGCAACCTTTCCTCATAGGACCTACCCTGCTGTCCCTTGATCATACGAGTGGCCCTCCTCTGGACCCTCTCGATGCTGTCCACATCCCTCTTAAAGTGCGGCGCCCAGAACTGGACGCAGTACTCCAACTGCGGCCTGACCAGTGCCGCATAGAGGGGGAGGATCACCTCCTTGGACCTGCTCGAGATGCATCTGTGGATGCACGACAAGGTGCAGTTGGCCTTCCTAGCCGCCTCCCCACATTGCCGACTCATGTTCATCTTGGAGTCAATAATGACTCCCAGATCCTTTTCCACCTCCGTGCTGACAAGAGGGGAGTTCCCCAGCCTGTATGTATGGTGCCGATTGTTCCTCCCCAGGTGCATCACCTTACACTTGTCTGTGTTAAACCCCATCCTGTTCTCCTCCGCCCATCCTTGTAACCTATCTAGGTCCAACTGTAGCCTGTTGCTCCCCTCTATTGTGCCCACATCCCCCCACATCTTAGTGTCATCAGCAAACTTGAACAGGGTGCTTTGCACCCCCTCATCCAAATCACTGATGAAGATGTTGAACAGGGCGGGCCCAAGGACCGAGCCCTGTGGGACCCCACTTCCCACGTCCTTCCAGGTCGAGAAGGACCCATCCACTACCACCCTCTGGGTGCGACTCTCTAACCAGTTGGCGACCCATTGGACTGTATGGGTGTCTACGCCACAGTCCCCCAGCTTCCTAATGAGAATGGGGTGAGAAACAGTATCAAAAGCCTTCCTGAAGTCTAGGAAAACTATATCCACTGCCACCCCTGCATCCAATGATTTAGTGACCTGGTCGTAAAAGGCCACCAGGTTGGTCTGACAGGACCTGCCGCTGATGAACCCGTGCTGGTTGCCCCTGAGCATGCTCCTGTGTTATTGTTGGATGTCTTGGTGTTATAATATATAAAGAAAGCAACTTGTTTTTTCCATCTTAATTGCGAAACAAATCTCACTTTCCATATTTCCGTACTTATTATTCATTTTAAGCAAAATCAGTTACAGTTTCTTGACAGATATTGTTACACATGTCTACCAATAAAATGCTGGGCTGTCTTCATGTTTCTGATTAGAATCACACATGTTAGGGACTGTAATTTGCGTAACTAGCATGAGCGATTGTTATTCTTAATTGACTTCAAATATTAAATGTCAAATCATGCCCTCCTCATTTTTCATGTGTGTCAAAATACATGTACAAACAAGACTCCTTGCTACATACAATGTTTAGTTCATAATAGGCAGAGTTGGTAGCACCACCTATCTTTAAAGTTGCCCAACACTTCACATTGTAAGACCATGTTTTAAGTTGCTTGTAACTTTTCCAAACTTTAGCTATTTGTACTGAAATTTCCCATGCTGAGTGTCTGTATCAACATTTTATTTTTTTATTATTATTATTATATTGAAAGTTTCAGTAAGATGGCTCATTAGGGAAAAATACATTATCTGGCCCATGTTAAAATTATTTCCTACAGATTTTCTACTGAGAAACTTCAGAGTAGTGATTCTCAACAGGGTACCTTATGTCCTTTCAAGGATGCCACAGGATGCCAAACAACGTTAGCACTTAGATGCGCAAACACGATTTACAAGGAAAACCCAGAGATTTCTAATAGGGGTGTACTTGGTAGCCATGTTAGTCTGAAACAAAAAGAAATGCAAAAACTCTAGAACTCTTGGTTCAGAGAACGATACTTTTTATTAGACCAACTAAAAAGTGCAAAAAAACTTTTAATTTTTAATTTCTAATAAGATTTCTACTTTTTTATTATTAAATTTAATAAATAATATCATTTTAATGTTATTACAGATTTCTCATAAGAATTCATAGCTTTAAAAGCCTTCTTACCTGCTGTGATCATTCAGGTTTCTCTGCAACAGAATAATTTCTCTGTTATTTTTCTGCAGTCAACAAATGAATGTAAGTTAAGAGCCAGCATTTCACT
Source organism: Gavialis gangeticus (assembly GCF_001723915.1). Classification (NCBI taxonomy): domain Eukaryota; kingdom Metazoa; phylum Chordata; order Crocodylia; family Gavialidae; genus Gavialis; species Gavialis gangeticus. The sequence continues at coordinate 1,563,036 of NW_017729029.1, forward strand.
AGGGGTGCCTTGAGTCCAGTGAGGGGTGCCTTGAGTATGAAAAAGGTTGTGAACCACTGCTTCCAGATCATCCATGATAAGAGCAGTGGCTTCAAACAGGATAAAATGGTAGCCTGGTAAAAGGGATGACCATTTCTTTTGGAGAAATGTCCAAATTTGGCCAAGTTATAAACTTGGCCTAATAGAATCTGGCAACTAAATTATCTGAAGAGTCTGTCTGTATTGAGCATGCTTTAAAATGGGGCCTATAGAGGTTCAATAGGATTTTTACCGCAATTGGTGCTCCCAACCGTTGTGGGGAGGTATGGCTCCTGACTTGAATGCAGAAGTGACTAGAGCCAGAATGTGGTGGAATAAAGAGCGTGGACTGAAAAAAGGAGTCTACAGAGTAGAAGACTGGGACTGAGAACTGGGACTGCTGTAACAAATTGCTGTGTTGATGCCTTTGTCTGGTATATAGTTTCTCTGGTAAGCAAATTTCACTTTCCATATTTCCTTACTTATCATTCATTTTAAGCAAAATCAGTTACAGTTTCTTGACAGATACTGTTACACATGTCTACCAATAAAATGCTGGGCTGTCCTCCTCAGAAATCTTTGTATAGTTCCTCCTCAGAAATCTTTCCGATGCACTTCAGTGTAAATTAGATCTGTGGATTATGCCTGGAGTACAGTCACAGAAGTGAGTATAGTGTAAAACAGATTCCCAAAATGGCTTTAACCTAGTTACCTGGGTGTCTGAAGCAGCCTAGCCATAACATTATGGAGCCAAATGCTGGCTGCAAAGCCTAAAAAGCAGAGTAAATTAGCTCTGACTATACATAATATATTTTGTTCAGCATATATATTTTATTCAACATATATATTTTATTCAGTGAAAAAGGGTAATCACTTGCTTTCAACTAAAAAAAATAGCTACCAAGTATGTAACGGACATAACTGCTACAATACCAGTGTCTCTGATCCCTGATAGAGCTGGAGAAATTAACAGTAGCAGGTATCTCTCATTTTCTAGCATTCTGCTTTACATGCCTGAGTATTTGATGATGATATACAGGCACTCTTTGATGTTAAACTGCAATACTAGCAGTCCTGAGGGGAAGTAACTTATGTTGACATTGCCATGAAAATGTACCAAGAACAATTAATTGAGATGAATACATTTTCAAAAACAATCAAAAAAAATTCTGCGACATGCATACTTTACATCCAGCAAATGTATATATTTGGTAGGATGGCTATACTAGTCATTTTCAAGATGATTAATATACAGAGTATAAATTATTATGAATTTACGGGTTGTATCATGATTCTAAAGAGAGGCAATGAAAGATGTCATCTCATGTAGTTCATTTCCCATAGGCCAGTGCATGTCTACTTGTCACAGAGCATATGATTTGTCCAGTTCACTGCCAAATGATGGGTGTTTCCTTTAGGAGACTTTCCCACAGTCTAATCAATCTCACTGTAAAGCTGTTTTTCCTAGGGTTCAGGTAGATTCTATATGCTGCTGCTTGTTTAAGCACTCTGCAGACATGAACTCTGACTTTGGAATAGGAACAAATTAAATGATACGCACCAAAAACAGTTCAAGATGGTCAGAAATGTTGTTCACCTTTAATTTGGAAGAAAGTGTGCTATATAGAGAAGAGCAGCTGCTTATTGTTATGTATTTACTCCATTTTGATATACTGACAGAAGGGACAAAAGATAACTGTTCGTTAACAAGTATTTGGTCGGTTTAGTAAATAACCTTTCAGCAGACAGGGTTCTGCCTCTCGAAAGAAGAACTACAAATGTATTTGATCTAGCTTTGTTAAGCACTTCATGTCACTCGTGATCATCACTACTTAATACTGTATAACTTGATGTAATGGAACAATGTCAGGCAAAAGAGCAGGTGGATGGCAAAAGAAAGGCCAAGGCAGGGTAGATATGCATCTTTAACTAAAAAAATATATAGAAAGAGCGAAAACTTTCGAGAACCCAAGTTCACTTCATTGGAGGTCAGCAGTGTCAGGCTGGCTAGAAGAAATGTAGCCAGAGAGGGAGGCAGCACAGTGGACAGGTTCGGGGGAGTGGGGGTTCCAAATCTGAAAGGCACCTTGAGAAAAGGCAGTCATGCATAGAGGAAAGAAACCAGGTGAACAGAAAATTATGTAAAGCTGACAGAGTGCCAGGCACAAAAGCTGGGAAA
>NW_017729029.1:1570232-1604730 GCF_001723915.1 Gavialis gangeticus
GAGGGTGTCCAGCAGCCCATCAGGCCTGGACTGGTCTTGAGCTGGGAAAAGGAGAGCTGTAGATGAGATATAGGCAGTGGCAGAGGCAAGCAGCACCCAGTGAGAGGGAACAGGGTGAGTTTGCAGGGAAGGAGATTAGAAGCTAGTGCAGACATGCAAGCCAAGGATAGGTATAGTGAACAGCGACAAGGATTTTTATCTGCCACATGTTGGATAACTCGAGGCATCCAACAGAGAACTGTGGAAGCCAGCAAGGAGGTAATTGAATTTGGTGGAGCTTAGCATAGTCATCAATCATTCACCCAGGACCAAGCAGTTGAGGGTTTCCAAGCCGAGAGTAGAAGAGCAAGTGGCGGTGTATTGCAAGGGGGGGGGGAGGGGGGTGCCTAAGGGTGAAGTTACAGTCATGCTGTAATTCAAAACTGACTGACTTTGGCAAAGCTTTGTGGTTGTCCAGGCCCAAAAGGGCAGGGTATGGGCGAGGGCTAAGACTTAGATGAATTGGCGGCATTATGTGAAGATGAAAAGCTAATAAATGAAGGATTGCAGGTCCAGACCAATACAAGGAGAGTTGGAGGGAGAGGGTGAAGAGGATAGGACTGGGTGTGAATTATCACTGCTAGATGAAGGAAGCCCGCACAGCCCCTGGATGCCCTAGTTCTAGCCTGCTTTATTAATCTCTGTTTCACCACTAAGTACACATGACTCTTTTTACGCAATATGTTACTCCACTTTTAGGTATTTCCACATGCAGCAATAAGCTCTGCTTGGGACTTGGAGTTTCTTTTGCTTTACAGAAATGAGTAGGAGGACGTGGCTCAAGCCAAAACTCTTACACACCTGGTGAAAATAAATTAAGAATCCTAATGTCCATTAGGGAGAAGAGATCATAAGACTCTCAACTCTTAACATTAAAACAGGAAAAGCTTTCCACAAAATCTTAGCCTAGAAAAAAATGCAGAGCTGAAAAATGCTCACGGGGTTTTAACAGGCCTATTTTTCTCCAGAGAAGTGAATTATCCATGACTTATTGTAACAACTGCATCTAAGCTGGGACTGCCAAGGGGACTGAGAACTAGTTGTGTGGGTGGGTCCTGAGATGTGGGCTCCTCTCCCAGTAGGAAGTGGACTCAAAGAACCAACACCTGGACTTCACGATCCATGGGTCCTCCTGTAAGTAGACTGTGCCATTTAGACAATGGTCCATTCACCATCTTTGCTTTTCCCATCCTATTTTATAGGGCAGAACACACTCCATATATATTGCTGCAAGACCGTGATATTGATCTCCATCAACATGGGGTCCCAGCAAAAGCAGAGCGCAATCACAGTAATGGATAAAATTACAGTACAATGCCTTGAAGCTAAGCAGTGACAGCTTAATAGACCTGAAATAAATGAACTACAAGACAAAAACAATATGCTGTGGGAACCATAAATAAGTGATTATGAAATAACAAACCAGGATTCCTTAAGTGCCAACAACCTCCTAACATTCCATTTAAAATCTATAAATCTGCCATGGCCCAAGTTAAGTAAATTCCCTTCAGTGTATTAAACCCTTTGTTTACAGTGAGGATAATTATACTGTCTCTTTAGTGCAAACGGAGATACCCATTCTGTCTCAAGAGCTTGTGAAATTAAACAAGGACATTTCATTCCATGCTGAATAGCTCTTTCTGTCAAGAAGAAACACCCATTGCTAGTCTGCAAGGCTCCTGTTGAGGTGCCTGAAGCAAGAAAGGGTTAACTCTTAGTGTTGATTGATGCTCCAGTGTTGCCTGCATCCCAGGAGAGAGCAGGGTGTGTGAGTTGGTAATTGATTGGGTCAGAGGGACAAGCTCAGAGTACCGAACCAGGGGCCAAGGACTCCAGGGTGCTCATCGAACACAGACTCCCTCTGCAGTTTTGGGCAAGACATACATGTCTTGAGCAGGAGACCCTGCCTTGAGCAGAGGGCTGGGCTAAATGAGCTCCTGGGCTCCCTTCCAGTGATTTCATGTAGTATCCCCGTGAGTGGACTAGGTGACAATGTGCCTGACCTGCCTCACAGAGATGTTGCAAAGGATAATTAGCAGTTGCAAAGATTTTTGTAGGGAAAAGGTACTGGGGAAATGAGATACAATAAGGAAAATTAGAAAATAGCGTAGTTTAAATTGGAGCAAAGAAAGTCACCAAAACTTTGATGCAAAACTGACAGGGATGAATACAAACCAGTTCAGAGTGAGGGGAAAGTATTTAGGTGAACATCAATATAATATGAAGGTTATCAAAAACAGGTTTCATGGGACTCTTTTCAAATGGCCCAGAGGAATTGCCAAAGAGTATTAAAGCATGTGCTGCCACTACAGCCAATTTGTCTTTTTAACAATAATACATAGAGAGGTCCTGAATGGAGTCCAAGAGATAGTGCATGACCATGAGCTCAGACACGATTTTGAAAGCATGATTTTTTTTTAAAACTGGGCAGTAGAGAAGGACTTTAATCATCTTTCTGGAAAAATAAGAAAGATTTTAATCTGATTGGAAATGCAACCTATACCATGGATATAATCACTGAATGAAAAGATCAGATAAGGAAGGAAGCCAGTGAGGCAGTAAAGTTTTCTTTATTTGTCATGGCACAAAGGAAGCACTGCAGCCTGGTCTGTGTTATGCAGTGAAGGAGTTATAACTGCTTGATCTGACACAGCTGAAATACAATAAGGTTGGGTCATTGAGGATGATTCTGCTGGTAGAAACAGAGGAAAATGTTAATCTAAAATCCTGGAGGAGACAGCCAGAGAGATGTCAGGGGGAGTTCTGCTTTTCCAGATGGATGTCTTTGCAGGTTTCACAAGCTCATACTTGCCACCTACAAAAGTCACAAAGAAGTTCCCACATCCCTGAGAATGACTCTGCTTAGCATTGCTCACTCCTGCTGCCTCTCTGGTCTTCTTTTTATAACCCCAAGTATCATCTGCAGCAAGTGAAGTTCCTTTCTTTGTATCTGAATCTGTATCTTTTCTGGGGTCACTGGTGTGGGGGATTACACGGTCAGGTGGGTGGCAAATTGGCTTAGGGGTTGCTCCCAGACAGTGGTGGTGGATGGGTCAATATCGACCTTGAAAGATGTGGGCAGTGGAGTCCCACAAGGCTTGGTCCTTGGACTGGTGCTATTCAGTGTCTTCATTGGTGACTTGGATGAGAGCATAGAGAGCAACCTGTCCAAGTTCGCAGATGATACCAAATTATGGGGCAAAGTTAACACACCAGAGGGTAGGGAACAGATTCAGACGGATCTGGACAGGTTGGAAAAATGGGTAGGATGCAATTCAACAAAGACAAGTGCAAACTACTGCATCTGGGTAAAAACAACCACCAACACACTTACAGGCTGGGGGAGGACCTTCTCAGCAGCACAGCAGTGGAAAGGGATCTTGGAGTCATAGCTGACTCCAAGATGAACATGAGTCATCAATGTGATGAAGTGATCAACAAGGCTAACAGCACTTTATCATGTATTAGCAGATGCATGATGAACAGGTCCAGGGAGGGGATGCTTCCCCTCAATGTGGCATTGGTCAGGCCACAGATGGAGTACTGTGTCCAGTTTTGGACACCGCACTTCAAAAGGGATGCGGAGAATCTTGAGAGGGTTCAGAGAAGGCCACTCATATGGTCAGAGGCCTGCAGGAAAGGCCCTACGAGGAGAAACTAAGGGACCTAGATCTCTTCAGCCTTCACAAGAGAAGGCTGAGAGGTGATACTGTGGCTGCCTATAAATTCATCAGAGGAGGGCAGCAGGGAATAGGAGATGCTGTATTTACTAGGGGACCCGCTGGAATACCTAGGAACCATGGCCACGAATTGACAGAGAGCAGACTTAAGTTGAATATTAGAAGGAACTTCTTCACAGTACGAGTTGCCAGAATCTGGACTGGGCTTCCAAGGGAGGTGGTGCTCTCCCCTACCTTGGAGGTCTTTAAGAGGAGACTGGACAAGCATCTAGATGGGGTCCTCTGACCCCAGCACTCTTTCTTGCCCAGGGCAGGGGGTCAGACTCGATGACCTACTGAGTTCCCTGCCAACCCTAAGGTCTATGAATCTATGAATTCCTCACATGCTGTGCAACCCAAGAGGATGAAGCAGAGATTTTCCTACCAAGGTTTAGGAGTTTCTTGTGTTAGAGCAAAACTCAAGAAGGAAACATGATGGAGACATGAAGTACCTCAGTATTATGTGTAAACGGCTCCAGGAAGGAGCCTCCTACCTATCCTCAACACACCCAAACTTCCTTTGCTTGCTTATGTTAGTAAAGCACGAGTCCATACCTCAACACCCCTGTAAGTTTGTTTCTCAGCCATTCTGGTCTTTACTTCTCAGCTGTCATTCTCCGGCATTATTAACCCAGAAGCTCAGTCTGAGCTAAGTTCCAAAAGCAAAAAGATTGCTAAAAAACCTAAGACAAGAGTAGATGACCATTTCTTAGAAAAGACTGAGGATAACGAAATCCGCTTTGCCCAGCATGCAGAAAGATTTCATGATAGCCTGAAAAGCTATTCCAACTAAATCATGCCCTTTGCCATATTTGAAACTTTTGTTATATCTAAAAAATTATTGTGGTTAAGACTGAATACCTGGGTTTAGCCCAAAGGCATCGTGGACACAGTTGTACACATGAGAAAGTCTGGGTCATTTTTTTTCTCACACTCACTGAGCTGTTGAATATCATACAGAGACAATAAGATCAGTTCCTGAAGGACATAGCAAAAGGAAAGCACAAAGCACACAAATTTTCACAGACAAAGTAAAAGGGAACCTGAAAAAGGGATCTTTATCATATATGCACAAGAGGAGGAATTTCCAAGCACAAGTAGTAAGAATGGAAGAACAGTGTGAATGCAAGCAGTTATTGAGTTGGGGATCTGTCTCCTGTAGCTAAGGATGGGCTTGATCGTGCTGCCAGCAAAAAGGGCCTTGAAGAAGCCAGGTAAATACATAAGATGGGGAAAAATATTCAAGATGATGCCAAAATAGACAAACAATCAGAAAAACATTCCTAATGAATGTTTCCCTTTCCTAATGAAAGGGAAAGAGCCGGGAATCTTAAACTAGGGTACTTTAAGGACAAGATTTCTACCGTTGTAATAGTTTCTTGAAATTTACCCCTGAATTAAGAGGCAGAACAATCTAAGGCACAGAGCAGAGACACCTGGGTTTCCACAAGAGGACTGGGGCCAAGGAGGTAGTCATATGCTGTCAGCTGGCTAGAAAAAAATCCAAGGTTTGGTTTGTTCAGTTCAAATGCATCCAAAGTAATCTGTCTCCTGTGTCCAGAATTAGACTGGATCTCTCTCTCTCTCAGAATGGGAATTGTGACAAATTTTCTTAGTTTCTGAATTTGGCAGAGGGAGAAACAATATATGAACAGCATTTCTTAACCTCTCTTTCCATATGCACAAAATGTGAAGTTTTAAAAGAAAAAAAACCTGAGAAGGTTAATCAAATAATGTGCAGGGGGTGATGCTATTGGGGTGGATGGCAATGGTTCTATGGTGATTTTACTTGGCTTATTTCCTCTGTCGTGTCTTGCCTTTTTACACTGGGAGTTCTTTGAGGCAAGGACTTTCTCTCACTATGAGCCTTATTCAAAGGCCACTGAAGTCAATGGGAAGACCCTTGTTAGTGTCAGTGGGGATTTGATGTGAGCCTCTATTCATCCATTTATACTATGTATCAGCGGTTTGCAAACTTCCTGAAGTCACAAAACCCTTTCATATCACTTCTTCTGCTATAGAATCCCTACTCGGGGCACTGTGGGCTGATGTGAAGCCAAGCCAGACAGCCCAGCAAAGGCAGCACACTGCCTCCTGGGCCACTCTGCCATTACCCCCAATCTCTTTGTGGAGCCCTGTCATGAACCCCCAGGGTTTTGTAAAACACCGTTTGAAAACCATTGCTATCTGGGCACCACAATATAAGGAACAAGGCCCCTGAACTTCAACATGCTAGGATGGCACAGCACCCCTTCCCCCTTCTCCCTCCCCATCTCCTCTCCAGCCCTTAGCAGCTTCACTGAGTAAGAACACAGATATCAAGGGACAAGAATAAAACCTTCCACTCAATGCCAAAATCCATTACTGCTCAAGATAGTGGGCCTTCCCAACACTTTTCTAATCAAAGTTTTCAGAGGTGTTTCCAGAGACTATTATGGAATCAAAATGAAGGTATGATGCTCAGGTAATCTAATTTATTAGGGTCTTTCCCTTGAAGCATTGCAATGGATATTAAGGAAAATATCCTACCCAAAATGGCAGCCATGAACAATTAGTCCCCTGTAAGGCACTCCAGGTCAAATGCAAAAGAAGTATTTAGGTGCTTAACTACTGCTACATACCACCTACAACCGCCTATGCGCTGGAGTTGGACGCTTTAAGGTACTAATGAAGAAGTGGGGCTATACCATTGGTTCAACCACCAGTGTCTGTAGCACAAAGCCGCAGACTATGCAACACCAGCTGCAATGGCCACTGTTTGAAAGCACATGCAGAATGAAAAACCTCACAAAGTACAATAAACAAGTACAGCCATGTGTAACAAAATGGTCAAATGTGGTATAGAGACATGAGAAAAGCTGCTGCTACTCACCTAAACTTCTACTGATTTTAGTGGAAATGCATTTGACCCAAAATGCCTTTTTTGGATTCTGCCCTTTGTGACCATCTGTTGTTGTTCAAACAGTAATTTAGCCTGCCTAAGACAATGTCCAACTACATGAAGCTGGCTCTTTAAATAAAGGATATGATTCTCTTTCTAGTGGCTTTTTTTCCATTAGAGGCATCAGACTGTACCAGCCAGGGGTTACTTTCTGGGTATGGCCATCCCCTGTTCTCTCAGCACATCTGAAATAGTGGACTTCAGCTCTTCCTTACACATGCATGTGCAGCACTCTGGATGCCCTCCTGTACCTCAGCCTCACCTCCAGATAAGAGCTACCAGTGTCCCTTGACTTACCACTTTCAGGACTGCCTTTGGCAAGGCCTATGCTCAAAAGCACTTGGCCGGTTTCACCAACCAGGCCATGGGTACTGAATGTTCCTGCTTCTCTTTGTTATCACTCCTCCAGGATCTGTTGTTCCTCAGGCAAGATGACTGTTCCTGGATCTCCTGATCTGTCTTTCAGAGGACTCCAAAGGCTGCTGCCAGTCTGGCTTGGGTGGCATCAGACTTGCTAGCCTCTCTGCTGCAGTGTTTTCTATTAGCAAGGAGAGCCATTCTGTATAATCCCTCTTGCATTTTTACATAGTTTTGGAAAAGCAAGAGCAAAAAGGACTTAGGTTTCCAGTGCACTAAAAGCCAAAATAGCTTTAGCCAAACATAATGAGATGTATTTTGTGGCCAGGAAGAAGTGTTACTCATATGGAAGATTTTGCTTTGTGCTTGTCAACATTCAAGTCCAACAGTTTTTAATGGTGCACAGAGAGAAGCATTTGCAGAAATTAAGGAGACATGTCTTCCTCCTTGCCAATACGGGAGATAAATAGGGAAATAAAAATGCTATTTTGTGCATCATATGAATTATTTCAGTCCAGGAGAGACCAGACTGAATGCGTGTACTCTGCCGTTTGGGGGATATTAAAAGTTAAATAGAGAGCCGTGAGGGCCTTTCATGGTCAACAACACCAAACAAACAAAATGACTAAACAAAAAATAAATATTGACAAATGAAATTTCCATTAAATCTAGTTCCTAGAAGGAGTGTCCCAAGCACCAGTAACATAATGAATACCTGGTGTGTAAAATCAGAATGAACACACCGTAGTGCTGTGATAATGAGTCCTATTCTTCCTATGTACATAGCAAAGGTCATATGTATATGGCACAATGGGCTCATCTACACACAATGCTATGGCAATGTTGTTACTGCACCATGGTTTAGTACTTCCAAAAGGAAGTACTAAATCACACTACAGTAACAACCTGTACTGTGCTGTACATGCAGTGCACGGTTAGTTTTAGCTGCTACTTCGCTGTAGCGGTGCGCTATACCATGGAGGGCATCGCTATGGTGAAGTAGCTGCTGGTCATGTGCAGAAGCCCGTGGACACTATGGTGACGTAGCTTCACGTGTAAATGCACCCAATGACTACCATGTAGCAGAGATAGTTAAGCTAGTTCTAAACAAATTAGTCTGAGCATGAGAAGCAGAAGCAATATAGTCATATTAGTGTAGTGTTTTTCCCTAGTTCTTCTAGTATATGCTTCCACTGCATTGCATTCTGTAGACCACTGATTTTCAACCAGGGGGCTGCTAGGCCTTTTTAAGGGTGTCATGGGATGCTGTGCAATATTATCACTGTTAAATGCACCAGCACCTCTACCATGATTCACAAGATAAACCCAGAGATTTCAAACAGGAATCCACAGCGTCAAAAGCCTTCTGACCCACTGATTTTTCTGAGTTCTTTGCAACCGAATAATTACTCTATTATTTTTCCATAGTAAGAGAACAAATGAAAGCTAAGAGCTGGCATTTTCCAGGGGGTGCCTTGAGTCTAAAAAGGTTGAAAGCCACTGTTGCAGACATACCCAAGAGGGCAATACTTCTCTGCAGTATTGTTTTAATTTTAGCATAGAGAGGAATGTTTGTCCTGTGATCAAAACTGTGACGGGATTCTTCATAAAATTCCTGGTCTGTCCATTAATCTCTAGTGCCTTGATCTATAGAAGTGCAGGTAGTGACACCTCCTTTTTCCACTCATCATCTGTTTTGCCTTTTATATTTAAGGTCTTCAAAGCAGCATCATTCTCCTAAAAAAATATATGCATGCTTAAAAAAAATATGCATAGTGCCTAGCAAAAGGGGACCTTACTTTCAAGTGCTACCTAAATTAGTGTGCTATAAAGAGTAATGAATACATTTTTACCGGCTAACTTTAAAATAGTTATCTACAACAAGCTGTTGTACTAGTGCCATTATTATTTTACTGATACTTGAAATCTTTTGAGCAGAAGCGTTTTTCCTAGAAAAAAGGCTCTGACAATAAAATTGAAAAAACTGCAAGTTCTAATTTTTTTTCACAAGAATCTTCCATAGAGTTCTAATCAATATATTTGCAATGAGAACAGGGAAGGGGGTTGGTAAGCTAAAAATTCCTATAACCATTTTGATAATAAATATAATAAAATATTGATAAAAGATTTTCCCCAAATTGTGCTTGTTGCAAACTCTTTGGAATAGAAAACACTATCAAAATGTTAATGTGATTCTTACAATCCAGCCATCTCTGCTCGATTTTATTTATTATTCATTGATTAAAAGAAAATACAGTTTAAAAAAGACATAGCTTTGACATCTATGGCTTTGACATCTATGGCGTTCCAGCTTAAGTAATAGCAAAGCTGACAATCTTTATCTAAGGAGGTGGGCCAACTGGCTTCTCTTGCTTGTTGGCTGCAGTCTATATTAGAGAGATGATAATCTTTCCTCAGTTTTTGGGCTAATTCCAGAAGTTGCCTGTTGTCTAGTGCAGGAAATTTAAGAAGGTTATGCAAACTCTTCCTGGAAATTACATTAAATGAGGGGGGAAAAATCAGGTCATTTTAAACCCCCCAAAAGAGAGAGAGTGAGGGGGAGTAGAAGGGTGCTCTCTTTTCACCTATCACACTTCATGATTGCTTTCTCTTCTACTATACAGTTTGAGTGCATCAACTTGTGGAGTATTGGATTGAATATACAGGTTCACAGATATACACTAGATTACCACTGTTCTTTAGCCAAAATGTTTTGCTGACTTATATAACAGCAATGCTATCTAAGAGAAGGGTCAGGCAGTCTTCCAAATCTCTTAACAGCTAATTAATAATTCACTCAAAATGTAGAGCACAACCCAAAAATTACATGAATCAGAGTCCACTAAAGTTTACTTTGGAGAGTAAGCTGCCAATGCCCAGTCTCATGTTAACCGCAAAAAGCAAAATCACTTCATATTTTTCAGGGGCAGATCCAGAATTTCCCAAAGGGAAGTGCAGGAGCAGCAACCCACACTGCAGGAGTGGTTGTAACCTCTGATCCCAGCCTCCTCTCACTCCCACTTGTGTGATAGGAACAGGAGCCTCTGGGGACATTTTTTAGTGACTAAAGCAGATGAAAATCCCCCCTCCATTCCCGCTGGCACTCAGACACATTCCCTCCCCTCCCCTTCCATCCCTCCCCCACCTGCCACTGCAGCTTGTCCCGCTGTCCCAGGGATGGGTGAAGTTCCAGAGCTGCTTCTGCCCATCCCAGCTGAAGATGGGGACAAAGGCAGCAGGGATAAGTGGGGAGCTCCCCATGCCACATCTGATCCTGGGGGACCAGTCAGGGAGGGGAAACCTACTCTCCCACTGCACTATTGCAGCTGAGCCCAGCATCCCTGTGATCTGGCTGGGGCAGGTAGAAGAGGCTTTGGAGCTTCCTCTGCCCCAAGACAGTGGGGAAAGCAGAAGTATCAGGTGAAGGAGGAGAGATTGAGGGTAGGGGACGAGCCTCTGAGCATGAAGACAAAGGGAAGGGCAATTTTTACTGGCTTTAGAGTTGTCCCCAGAGGCTCCTGCAGTGTGCTCTAATCAAAAAGGGGGCACAGTTGCACCGCTGCACATCCCCTCTGCATCCACCCCTGATATTTATTTCCCGGACTGGATTAACACCTTTGCTTCTATCATGCAGCTTTCCTCAAGAAGACTTTGCATGATTTCTTCTGGTAAGACTGTTCTGTTAAGTGGTCCAAGGTGAGACAAGTTTTTGGCAATTTTATTGACTGAAATTTGTAATAATAGATTCATTACCTGTTCCTACGCTGTGATACTTGCAGTGACTCCAAAACTGCCCCACACTCTTACAAACTGGGAAACCATCTGTGGTAGGAATATTAAAACAGAAGGCAATCTAACTATCTCACATTAGCAGCAAAACAAGAAATGATCTGCAAACTCAGGAGACTTCACAAGCAAGGGAATTTAGGGACAAATCCAATTATTGGGTGCAAAATTTCAGTTGAAGGATGGAGTGAGATGGTGACAAAGGAAAATATATGAGATATCAATATTCCATTTTCACAGCAAATGCAAGCTCAGAGATAACAGTTTGGGCCCTCAGATTACACAGGGTCAGCTTCTTATTATATTCAGAGTCACACAGGGTCAGTTTCTTACCGCATTTGGAGACAAATACAACATGATTTTAAGTTGCCCTAACCTGGCCCTGAACACAGATTTCTAATAACCAATACCTTTATATGTCAGATGTGTTCACTCTGGGCATTTTGTCACTGGCCTCCACTGGCTGCCAGTTGTCTGGAGAAAAACACTCAATTAATTATTGTTTTTATAACAAGAGATCTGTGTTCAGTTAATGAATATAAATAGGCATTCGGCAAATAACTCTAGTCCCATTTCATTGGCATAGTATTCAATGAAGTAAGGCGAGTTATTTGTGTTTCAAAAAATGAAGGTACTCTGTTGAGTTCTTCCTTCGTGTGCAACCTCAATGGTACTTAAAGTAACACTTGCATGAATTTACATTAAAGCAATCCCAAAAAATAAACTCTTGATTGTATGTCTAGACCCATCATCAACACAGACTGGAAACTACAGCAAACATAGGCCCTAATTTTCAATACTTTGGGTGCCTCAAGTAAGGCTCTTAAATCTCTATTTAGGTACCTATATCACAGGCTAGGATTTTTGAGTTGCTAAGCATCCTCATTTCCCACTGAGTTTAACTGAAATTATGAATGCTCAGGAGTTTGAAGAATCAGGCCATGGATTCAGACCCCTAATTATGGAAGTAAGGGTAGTACTTTGCTCTTGATGGCACTTCTCCATCCATACCTCTAAAAATGTTTTATGGAAAAAGGTAATTAAGTTATTGAGAAGTCTAACCTTGACTCCCTCCCCTCAACTCCCAGTTTGAAAATTAGTGTATCATTTCTTTCCACACAAATGTATCCTGGTGCTGCAGAAATTACCTGCAGGTAAAGTATGCTTTTTGTAGTCTATCCCTCATTGGGGCCATTCAGAAAGGTGCTGACCAAGAAGGAGATCTGAAGGGGGCTGTGCCTCCGGTACTGTTTGTTTATTCATGCAAAAATATTCACATTTGCATACATAAAAACTCCGCCCCTCATGAATATGATCAGCCTACATGTGAAGAAAACAGGAGAAAGAAAATGTATAAGCACGGTGAGACTGAATCACACTTAATTAGGAATTTGTGGATATCCCTCTCCCTTTCTTCTTTCTTCCCCCTTCATCTAGCTGGCTTCCTGCCTGGATCAGAGTTTTGTATAATAGCCATTATCATATGAGTGTTTGCTAATATCTAGTATTTTTTCTCACTATTCATTGCATTGCGGTTAGAGGTTATTGATTTGTTGAGGATCCCACTGTCTACAGAGACATTACGAACACCGCAGGAAAGGGGAACCACAGCCAATTAGTCATGAGCACTGTATTGACCAAACCAACAGTAGAGGCAAGAACCAGCAGCAAACACTGAATTTTTTGCCTTTCTTCTTCCTATCACATAGCTCCACTGTCTCAATTTCAGTTACAAGAAGCAAGCACCTGCGGTCAGTGGTCATGCTTGTGGCTGTCAAGAGGCAAAAGGAAATGCCTTTTCTGAGAAGTAAGAAAGCCAGCCAGTTCTGAACTGGGTGAGCAGTCAACACCATATTGGGCTGTGGCAGGCTTGTTGCCCACCTACACAGAGTATCTCAAGTTCAGTACCTGAACCACAGTAACTGCCAAGATAAATGCAATGAGGATTGCTCACACACAGCCACAAGTACTTTACCAAGAAAGAGGACAACAAGAAAGAGGTTTATCCCGGAGATAACCCCAGGAGCTAGCCCATTCCAAAGTATCAGCAGATTATCACAGAGAAAATTGTGTCTGCTGTGTCAGGGGACTCTCTCAGAGAAAAAGGCATTTTATTTATGTCTGGAGGATAAGTTTTTCAGAGGATGGGTAGAGGTAAGATGGAGGATGCCATGCTGGAAGGTTTGAAGAGCCACCTCAATTCTTTTTTTGATCTACAAGGGAGTTGCAGAGCTGGTTTAGCCAGCGAGGTGCCAAGGACACTGTGTATGCCCCCATTTTCTACTTCAGATTTTCATCAAAATCCAGTTCTGCCCACGGATGCCTAGAAATGGGAAACCGAACACGTACAATATTCACATTGCAAACAAAGCGCCAAAACAAGGGAATGCCGCCCAGTTGAGCAGTGAACCTTGCTTCCTTTGGTCAGCCAAGCCAACCCATGAAATCGCTGTCTGTATATCTATCCATGTTCCAGTAGCGTAACTAAGTGGGGCAAGTAGAGTACCAGGCCCAGGCACTAGCTTATAGGAAATACTAATATATCAGCAACAACCACTGTTTCCTGGCTGCTGGGCACAAAACTGCACCCAGGGCACAAAACAGTCTAGTTATGCCTCTGCATGTGTCTAATTATTTGTAGGCCCCATCTATATATGTGAAGGGCTTAGTCTGTCTGTCTGTGTGTCTGTCTGTCCATAGCGCTCTTTAAATGTGAATAGCTTGAAAACTGTAAGAGAGAGAACATTTGTGTCTTCAGAGAAATTTCTTTGCTAAACCTTAGCATTTGTTTAGTGACCATGTCAGGATGATCCAAACTTCGAGAATTGGGAAAAAAGTCAGGGGCCAGGGCTGTTCCTACTGAGCTCCACATGGGAGGGCGCCAGAAGCCCGGTGCGGCAGGGAGGGCAGGGAGAGGGGCCAGCTGAGGAAAAGTGGGAACTGGGCACAGGCATGAGGCAGTGGGCAAGCAGTGGCAGCCGTGTCCTGAGCACCGAGCAGGGAAGGAGGTGCCCGTGGGCAGCACGGAGGAAGCCCCAGGGTGTGGGTGGCTGTTGCAAGGCACAGAGCTCACCTGCCCTTGTTCTTGCCCAACAAAGAAGTGTGCAGGCAGCAGCCAGGCGACAACATGGGCAGGTGTGCCTCCAGCCCACTGGATGAGAGCAAGTGCAGGAAGGGGTTGGTATGCTCCAGTGTTCCACCTATTTTATTTACGTTTTATAAATATTTAATTGATTTAATAAATCTAAAGAGTAACATCTATTTGTTTGTTTTTGTTATTTCAAATTCATCCGTCATTCTTGACAGGCAATTTGCTAGTATTATCATACTTGTATCTGAGCACCTGATATAACTTTACAGTGTCTTTTCCCAGTTATAGAACATGATCGGACAGTATATTGAAGAGACACAATATATTGCTCATTTTATTTCCGCTGAGCAGGCTGAAGTTATCCTAACATACACCACGGTCCAGTTAACCCTTGCCTGAAGTGGGCATAACTGAGACACTCCCAGGGCACATAGGACAAATTAACAAGCTTTAACATACAGACACTCGCATTTTAACTGCCCTAAGTATGGTCTGAATGTAACATGTGACTTCACCCTGAAGTTTTAGAAAATTTTCTGCAAAGAGAGAAATCTTTCTGCAGAGAGATAAATCAGAAAAAAACAGCTAGGCCCAAGGAGTTGCTTCTCTTTAAACCGCGCTGAGCACATCTACATGTGATGCTACATTGCTGTAGCAGTGCACTACAGCAGCCTAGCATCCACTGGCAAAAAACATGACACCGCAGCTACGTCACCATAGCAACACACTGCCTCAGTATAACATGTTGCTACAGCGATGTAGAAGCTAAAAATAACCTTGCATGCATGGTGTAGTACAGATTATTACTGTGCTGGCATTTAGGACTTCTGAAAGGAAGTCCTAAATGCCAGCGCAGTAACAACAGCGCCATAGGGGCACATGTAGGCGTGCCCACTGTGACCTTTTGAAAGGACTCCGAAATTTTTCTAAAACATCAGGGTGAAGGTACATGTTACATTTAGAGCATATTAAGGGCAGTTAAAAAGTGAGTAACTGCACATTAAAGCTTGTTAACTCATCCTATGTGCCCTGGGAGTGTCTCTGTTATGCCACTTCAGGCAAGGGTTAACTGGGCCATGGTATATGCTAGGATAACTTCAGTCTGCTCCACAGAAATAAAATGAGCAATCTGTAGTCCCCCAGCATCCCAGGATGCAACACTCCCAGCCCCTCTGACCTCCCTCCCTCCCAGCAGGGATAATACCCAGGTGTTCTGGCTCCTGGGCCAGCGCCTGCTTGCCAATCTTCTCCTGGCAAGAAATGGTATTAACCCTTCACATGCAACTGCTCACAGCACAGTCTAACTTTAACGCTGCTTTACCACTCCACAGATTTAGTATAGTCTAAAAGTAACAAGTAACTTCATCCTTTAACTTCACTCTTAGACTGCTAAAAGCTGAAAGAAACAGGAATCTCATTGACCAAAGTCATTCCTACTGTTTGTTTATCCTTTGCACATCAAGCAGGTTGGGCAGTCAAACAGTCCAGTTTTCCTGTTATAGCCAGTTTCATTGGCTGGTTGTCACCACCCCATGGCTAGTTTTGCTTGGGTTTCTAGCACTATGGGGGTTGCTTACACCTAAAACACTTCCTCTGGCTTCTCAGCAGTTTTCTATATGATTTTCTTCATACCAAGACATGTTTAGTTTTATGAAAGCTAAGGTTGGGCCCTACAGAGATAATAACAAGCTGGATCACATGCATAGCAGGACTATTATGCTCATATGCCAATGAGACAAAAACTTCTGACAAATGCAAGCATGGTGCAAAGTACAAGGACAGCAGCTGGACTGCATGCACCAGGATAACTACATGTGGCTGTTTTGTCGTTTAAAAAGTATTATGCCCTGAAGGCATTCAGGCCATGGCAAGATTACAGCTCCAGTACTGAGCTGTAGGAAGATCAAACAGGGAAGGAAAGACTCACCATGACAAAAATAAAGAGAGAGAGAACAATCTGATAGTTTATCTGTTTATGCTCCAGCTGCCAACAAGACTTCAATGAATACCTGCTCAGCCATTTTCCTTACCATGTTTCCTGCAGTAGTGAACCATACAGATCAATGGACAAAAGACTGTATGAATGTAATAAGATTCATTGCTTTGTTGAAACTTCTCAGAGTTTGTCTTTCCAGGAAGTCTGCCTTTCCAGGCTCAAGACTTTTCTCTCTTACCAAGTAAAAAGTCAGATTCACATAAATAAATCCCTGGTTGAGGAATTAAGTAATGATGATTACTGACTTCCAATATTGAACGTTCAGGCTGAATTCTAACCATGAGACTGAGTTGGAAGTCTTGCTATTATATTTTTTATATGTTTGTTTGTTTGTTTTAATAGGTGGAAGAGGACCTTATCTAACAGCAGGCTATGTAATAGTAATAACAGGCTATTTAATGGTACCTCCTTGTTTCCCTATTACAAGGTGAAAAGGGGGAGGGCCTTTTCAGAAGGATGACTCCGGCTGGAAGACCCTGCCCTGGCAGGGATATGCAAGAGGCAGACAGTGGAGTTAGGGGCTGGTGGGCTGCAGTACCCTGAGTGAGGAGGGAGACAAATGAGCAAGAAACTGGGAGTAGGCCATCTATGAAAGTCCAGTGCTGGGAGGACCCTAGGTGGGACTGAGTGGGCCTAGGAGAAGGCCAGTAAATGTACCTCATCCTAAAGAAAAAGACTCTCTCGCTCGAGACCCAACCACTGGAAAAACAACAGGCTGTGATAGGTGAGGTAAATGGAGGCGTTGGAGCGAGGCTGTAAGTAAGGGGGGGGACCCCAGATGACCGACCCATTCTCCATTGCATTGAGGTGGGAAGTGCCTGCAAAAGGGAGTGAGCATTGAGTAATTGGTTGATACTTTTGGCTTCCTGCAAAGCAGCATAGATTAACACATAGGTTGTGCATCTAGTGAAGAATCAGTGCATGAGAAAATCAAGTTCTTTTCAAAAAGTGCCCCATCTGAAATTTCCCCCTCCTTGTTTTGCTTGCCTTTGTACTACAGATTTCAAGAACCATATGATCGCCTCACAGACTGGATCTCCTAAATCTATGCAGTGCACCTCACAATTGGAAAATTTCCAAAATCCTGTACACTCAGCAGAAGTGAGGGGTACTATGGAATACATACCTTACGGGGCACAGAATGAAGCAAGTGACGTCAGGTGGTATGTGTGGATGCACAAAAACAACAGTGTTACGTGCATGTACGGAACGTCACGTAGAAAGCAAAATAACAACAGGCTAATATTCTTGATACCTCTGTGGTGGAAACCCCATTTAAATCAGGCAGGCCTTCAGAGCTTGTGTTTCAGACTGTCTGTGCAGTGCAGGATGTGACACTACATGTATTTACATTTGGAAAGTTACAACTGCAGCCTTAAGAGTTATGAAATAGAAACTTCATGATTTTCTAAGCAAAGCTTAAATTCTGCAGAAAATAATGGAACCACGAAGGGAGGTTTCTTCCAGATTATGACACACTGCCAATTCAACTCATCTTGAGAGAGAATGACACAGGCTTATAATCTGTGGTGGGCAAGGACAAGTAGGCAAGGGAGAGAAAAGGAAAAGGATATGGGGAGACCTCATAAGAATTTGGTTTGCTTGATTTCCGAATACAAGGGAGTGAGAAGCTATGAGCATCAAGTCCCCTACTGTGCATGAAAAGCTCAGCAGCTTGCAGCATCCACAGGAAAGAAGGATTTCAAACCCATGGCCGGCTGACTACAGGAACGGAAACCACGGAACAATACTACTAACAAAAGGAGAAATGTCAGCTTGGCAAGCGCAGCCTTATGATAGAGAAAGTTCTCCCAGAAACTGAACATAGAGGGGAATCCAGCTAACATTTTTAAAATGTGCTGGGACACGGGACAAGTTTCTAGTTGCTGCATCAGAACTAGAAGTCAGATTTCCTCTCAGAAACTTTAAAAAAAGAAAAAGAAAAAGAAAAAGAAAAAGAAAAAGCAAGTGAATGCTAAAGCAAAACAATATTTTTACTAGCAAATCTTCCCATTTTATGATGTTTCAGAAAAATAAGACATCTGCCAATGATTTACAACAATAAAAGGACTCTTCCAATGGCCTCACAACAACAGCTTGTAAAACGGGTTGTAATCTCCCCCAACATGTTGGCGTGGGGGGAAAGGAAAAATGAAGTACATAGTCAGGGATGGTGGGAAAAGCAGAGACACTGACAGTCGAACGAAGGCAGAGTGCAACCAGAGAGACCTTGAAACAGGGAAACTGGAAGGGGACACACAGGGATCTTGTGGACAGGGAATGGAGGAACCCTCGTGTCGGCATTTATGTTGACCTAAAGAAGCTACAAAGCATGGCATTCCCCCTAAGCTATGATGATTATGGTATGATTATTGTGGGCTACAAATACACTGGAAGAACCTATTAACCTTTCTTCTACTGCTTAGCTACCACTCACCTTTGCCCCCTCCAAGACTGAGAAATGAGGAATCTGAGAAGGGGGGCACTGGCTGTCCATGTCAGGGATTTTTGTGTGTGGAAGAGTTGAAGCCAAACCATTTAACAAAAGGAACTTTCAGGTTCCTTATAAGAGATGAACATGACACCTGTCTACCCAAGGAAGAAGGAAAACCACAATCATTCCTGGAACCTTGTCCAAGCCACAGAGAAGCTTCCTAATGTTTGCCAACTCATGCAGGTCAATCAGGTTCTGGCTCACATTTTATCCCTATCTGCACTGGTAGCCAAACTTTTTTCAAAACATCAAGGAAGAGGGCAGCAGCAGCAGAATGGGGTTATGGTTGAAAAGGTATTTCCACTATGGGTTATTTTCCAAGTGTAGAAGAACCCTTAGTGAGCTATAAACCTGTCTCTAGCTCTTGTTTAATTTTCTTAAAATGATTGCACTACTGCTGCCAAGAGACTGCCCACTTTTTGTATTAGTTCTGTTTCCCGCATCAGACTTTTACCTTTGTGTCACTGTCTTACAGAGTCCCTCGGGATGCTGTGGTAATATATGTTCATCCTGAGCCAATGATGTTCAAATGCTAATTGGATTCATTCAATTATATTCATGGAAGTCTCACTATACATATAGGAGAGCTAATTCATCTTGTATGCCCTTAATTTCTCTGATTTATTTTTCTGTGAAGTACAGTTTAGAGATGGCTGTGGTTGTAGCTTGTACAACTTTCCATGGAGCCCTAGATAAAGTTCACATGGGGCAGGATTGCATTAACTGTTTCAGGAAGACTGTCCTCCCTTTACTGACACACTCCATGTGTTTTTTTCCATTCAAGTCTGGAGATAAAAGCTTAGGTATAAGATAAAAATTACCTAGTAGGTACTGGCTCAAACCAAGTCTGGGTTTATAGCAGAGTTGTAACAAGCTATTTCTGCACCCTGGGAAACAGCAGCAGCTGGGTCTGTCATAATAGTGGCCAAGCCAGCCACCACTGCTACCATCATTTTTGGTCCCCTTCAAATTCTACATCTGGGGCTGGTGCCCTGATCACCCACTCCTACTTATATTACTGGCCTGTAGAAACTGATGACTCCTTAGTGGCTTTTATGAAAAAGTTTTGTTGCTTGCAGTGCTGTTCTTATGCACAGATGCCCACATCACAAAACCTACCATGACAGTGGATCTCACTAACACCCTGTTAAGGCTTTCCTAGCAGAGAAGCCAGAAGATGAACAGACTTTGGTGCTTTGACTTCCCCTATCATGCTTAGCGGAGAGTCTCTCCAGGTCAGCAGGGTGGTGTGGCAAATAGTTTGCATAGCTATTGCTGGGACAGATAAGTGCTGCTGTCTAAGACAAAATTTCAGTACTTGTTTCTGTCTGTCTGGCACTTTTCCCCCACCATGAATATACAGAACCATTAACAAAATGTTCCTTTATATGCTATTTTTATGACCTTTGCTCCCAGTAAGGATTTAACTCTTAAACACTTTTCATCTCTTTCTTCCTCTTGGATATGCAGTGCTTTAGTTTCTGAGGGTGTTTTCTTCTCAGTTGTCTTACGTACATCCTTCTTCATTGTTCTGTAGTGTCAGTTGATTTCATCAGAGCTAATACATAAGCGCTGCACATAAGGGTACATGTTACTGCCTGGCAGAAGCAGATAGATAGAAGGGGAAAAGGCAGAGAGGCAGGGACTGTGCTTTCTTTTCTGTGTAGCTTACAAGTAACTATTTCTATAAAGGGTTAAATAATGCTCTATAGGAAAGACGCTGCAAAGTTAGGATGTGTGCAGCTAGGGAACTGAGGGGATTTTGATGATAGAGAAAATTCATTCTTCAAGAGCATGGAAGAGGAAGAGATGGAAAGCAAATCTGGTGATTACACAGATTAGCAGACTTGATATTGCGTATGTATATGCAAAAATGACTGGGAAATGCATTTTGCCAGTTAATAGAATACCAAACAATTGGCCTCTAGATAATCTGTTCTTTTGATTCTTAATTACAACTTGCTTGGATAAGAAATATTTGTGTGGGAGGGAGAGCTTTCCCCATGTGCTCAGAGTATTTGGTATTTTTCCCAATTATTAATTGGGCTGGCTGCTTGACACTGTGGGCTACCATATAGAAAGTGCACCCCAATATATTTTTGATCCATCTGAAATGTTCCAGGGTTCTGCATTAGTGATCATATAGCTCCTGCTGAATAAACTCTTGCCTAGGTGCACTAAGGCACTGTCTAATTGAATTCAGGGTTTTGTAGATAGTAGATTCCTTAGGCTGAAACACCTTCTTGTCCCTGTATTGTCTTTATAAAGATCAAGTTTGGCCAAATTTACATCTTCCAGGCCAAGGTGCAGTAAGTTTAACTAATGACAGAACAGATTTATTAGTGTCCAGAAGACCTACCAGGTGATTGCTCAGGTCAATAGTAACCAATAATCACAAGTCTGTGGCCTGTACAAGTGGCTGATGTGATATAAGTTTGGTGGGTCTCAGTGCAATTCACAGCAGACCCTCATCAGAAGCAATCATTACATTTGGCCTGAGCTAGCTCCCATGTTGGGAGACTCAGCTGAGTAGGCAGGGACTAAATGATCCATGGAAGATGAACCAGATACACCTCTAGAGTTGGTCAGCTCCTGGCAGGTTGAAGCTCCCTGGCAAGAAGATGTAGGTGAAACTAATTTAGATGCAGCCTGATTGTACCTGTGCTGTGGAGAAATAAAGAGAATCACTCCCTACAGCTATGTGCATCACACTTTTTTATCAGAACTATGTTCTCTTTAAAATTTTAAAATATCTCCAGACAGTGATGGATTCTAGCATTTCATCTGGTAGCTGTAGTATATTGAGAGAGAGTTAAGTCAGATCAAAATGGCTTTACTGGTAGCTATACTGTCTGCAGTTAGGACCCTCAGGGTCCAAAAGTGAAACAAATAGCTTTTGTATAAACTTCCTTACTTCTTTCTGGCTGTGATGTGCCTGACCCTAGGCCTAGGGAGGCACGATATAAGCATAAGAGTATCTCCATGTTCTTCCAGAATGAAATTCTAGTCCCAGTGAAGTTAACGTCAAACTTCCAGTTGAGCCAGTATTTCTTAGCCTTTTGTTTCTCCGGTGAGGTTGCGACTCCAGGGAATAGCTAATAGTAATGCTAAAAATATGGAAAACCATGGTGTCCAAAAACTAAAGTGGTATCAGCAAGACTGTTTTATATCCGTCACTGAATTGCCGGTGGACGGTACAAGCACCTCTATCTCTACTGGCTTAGACTTCATTACAGCTGGTGATTCGAAAGCAAAAAACGCCAGAAAACATTTCCCCAAGCAGCTCTGTGCTCTAGCCAAACTGTGATTGTATCAAACGCACAAGTCAGAAATGCTGGTTTCTTTAAAAGAAGTAAGAAAAAGAAAGGACCAGCTTTCCAAAAGCACTTAGCACCCAACAGTTCCCATGGCTAAAATAAGTTGAGCACTTATTTGGCCACTTCAGTTAGGTGCCTTAATTGAACTTCTTGTAAATCTTGTCCCCATTTCTAAGAGAAAGACAACACTTTCACAGTACTGTGGATATGACAGGCTTGAATTAAAATGGAAAAGAAGAAGATAAAACTCTTCAGGGAAAAAAAAATACCAAAGACAGCTGCTGCATTTAGTGTTTGTCAAAATGATGAACATTTGTTTCAAAATGTGCCAATGAAGACATTTAAAAGCCAAAATAATGTTCTCCCTTTTTAATTTTGTGTTAGACAACTGGGCCATGTCCATGTGAGTGGCTAACAGACAAAGGCCCTTTGACCATTGGTTCTTCCCTAACATCTTACACTGAAAAAACTAATCACCATCTAGGTACCCTGCCAACACTGGGTGCAGTGAGATAAGCCCAAATCAATTCCATCTGTTCATCAGGACAGACATCTTGAGCGCCACTGAGAAAAAACGATCAATTGATCCACTTTCTAGATTGAAATAATTAGTCGTTGACTTCCAACAGCTTTGAATGGAGCTGGACAGCGGTCGATTGTAGCCCTGTCATTTGGTCAGGGTGGAACTGACAAACAATCCCTTATCCATATGGTGTGGAATAAAGATCTTTACTGGCATCGTCCCTCTAGTATATCAGAAGGTACCCAGGTTGGCCTCTCAGGCTGAACTGGTATTACCACCAATTTAGCTGCACTGCTAATAATATAAATGTAAATATAGAAAAAAACTCCAGTGGTTCTGGCATTTTTACCACATCATCAGTTAAACCTGGACAAGAGCTTTTCATTCTTCCATTATTTACTCTTTCAAATCTTAGACTTCATTTTAGCAGCCAGTTTAATTGACAGAGAAGTAAAAGCCTGGAAGCTGAAAGAGTCTTATCTACAAAAAGACTTCCATTGATGATGAGGGGGAGAGGAGCGGATTTCTGCTATAGTTCCCTAGGACACTGAAAATTTGATTCTCTCAGGTCAGGCTATATGTGAGAGACAGGCAGTGAGAGAACACATGAGGAAGCAGCCGCTGAAGGCAGAATTGAGTAAAACAGCCTAAAACCATAAAACAGAAGAATGCAACATGGTGAGCAAAAAATGACTGTTAAAAATTATTACCTTTATGGAACTGAAAGCAAAAGCATTTTACAACATCCATCTGCAGAGACAACTTCTAAAAGCCTCTTCGCCCACACATGCACCCACACTCTTGTTTTATGAGAGAGCAGTGGCTCTGAGTCTGTGCACAGCTGTAAATGGCCAACCAGTTCAAAATCCAAAAGAGTCATCAGTTCTGCACAGCAACGGGCAAGCTACAATTGACGAACTCACTCGAACAACAAAAAATGCCTGTGGCTAATCAAGCTGTGTCTGCACCAAACAGCATCAGATGTTTGCGCTCTAGAGCCTCTGAAAACTCACAGTCATTTTTACATGCAAGCTCAAGAAAGATTCCTTAGTGCTGTGGCTGTACAGGCTCTGCAGTGAGCAAAGGAAAAAACTTGTTTGTCTGTACATTTACAGGTCATTAGAAAGGAAAGTTCTTAACACTTCTGCAGCTACCGCACAAATAGCAAATAGCAAATCACGTCGTAATTGGACACTGCACGGGAGAAGGGATACATTCAGAATAATGTTGTGATCAATTGGCTAGTGTGTTGTATGTGCCATTGGCTTCTAGTGGATGGAATCAAAACTGCTGAACTGTGTGTCCCTGGCCTTGGTTTAGCAGGAGTTAATGGTGATTCTTTAGGTCACATTGCAATGACCTGTGTTTTAAGAGATAAGAAGTTCTGCCCCCGACAAACTCCAAAGGGATTCAGTCCATAGGACAGTGGTTAAAGTCAAGCTGTTGGAGGCCACTAATTGGAATTTTTAGAGCATGTGAGATGCTGAATCTCCTCAAGAAATGAAGCAATAGTGATTTAATTTCAGTAACTGGAACCTTAAATTGAAAACTTTAAATGATGCATTCAACATCCACCTGAAAATGCACACCCACCTGTTACAATAAACATGCTGGATACTCCGCACTAAATGATGCAAGCATTAAAATTGCTTTATACTGTTTTTAGTTTGTTTACTGCTAGACATCACTTGGTGAATAGACATTTTGGTGCAGATCCAGCAAAACACTTAAGCATGTACTTAACTTTATGCATGTGAGCGTGCCTAGATTTCAGTGGGACTATTCATATGTTTAAATGCATGCTTAAGTGTTTTGCTGGATCAGGGCTCTTCAGTGTTTCTCCTTTATAGGATCTGATCCGATGTCCAATGAAGTCAAATGGCAAAGTTCCTGTCAGTTCAGTAATCCATAGTCAGCTGCTCCCTGGAGGCTTAATTCTACTTCTACTGAAGTCAATGGCGAAACTCCAGTGATGTCAATGCAACAGGATCAAGCCCTGGCAGAAACCCCTTATCATCAAAAACCTTTATAGGGCACCAGAAAATCCCTTTTTTTTTTAACTGAGCAGACGATTCAGAAGGGTCAGAGAAAGGATGCCTGAAAATTCACTTTTTAGTACCATACCCCTGGTGTATTTTAAGTCATGATTGTTTACTTCACTGACAAATGCCAGGGTTTTTTTTAAGGCTTTCAGTGCATCAGAGGAGCCAATATATCTGTGAAACAGCCAACTGAACATGCTGGTTTTCATGCATCAGTCACAACATTGCCAATGATGGCGGGAGACAGTAAACAAAGTTAAGAGAATATAGTTAGATTTTTTTACACCTGTCTGAACAGGCAATGCTGATCAGAGAAATCCTATTGTACGTACTGAGTAATCTGAGTGAGGAGAAAGAAATATGCAATTTCCAGATAACATTTTTGAGGTGGTCACTCTTCCACAACCATTTAAAATAGGAGTAAATGAGAAAAGATTGTAGTTAGAGTCCAAGAGTAGGAGTCTAGAGATGAATAGTTCTATTCCCCACAATGATACTCACTTGCCCTGTGACTTGTTTCAAGGCACATAATTACTGTGTCACATATAAACTGTCTGCAAAACGGGAATAATGTTGCTAATACATTCCCACCACAAGAGCTGTTACGAGTTTTCATGCAGTCATGTGAGTAAAACACTTTGCATTGATGGCACAGTATAATATGTACAAATTTATTTTTTCTTTATAATCAATTAATTAAATGAGACTTTTGGAAAACAAGTTCCAAATCTGATTCCTCTCTGAATATGTTTTTGGGAGTTTTGTTTGTTTGTTTTTTACATTTTTAGAATTTCATTACATTCTGCTTTACCACTGTGGACCACGCAAAGACAAGTCCTGCACTTAAAACAGAACACTCCCTTGCACTGGTACAGGCTGGGGGCTGACTGGCTGGGCAGCAGCTCTGCAGAACAGGACCTGTGGGTTACAGTGGACAATAAGCTGAATGTGAGCAACCAGTGTGCCCTTGTTGCCAAGAAAGCTAACAGCATACTGGGCTGCACTGGTAGGAGTATAGCCAGTAGGTCAAGGGAAGTGATTATTCCCCTCTGTTTAGCACTGGTGAAGCCACATCTGGAGTACTGTGTTCAGTTTTGGACCCCCACTACAGAAAGGATGTGGACAAATTGGAGAAGGTCCAGCAGAGGGCAACAAAAATGGTGAGGGGGGCTTGGGGATATGACTTATGAGGAAAGACTGAGGGAACTGGGCTTATTTAGTTTAGAGAAGAGAAGACTGAGAGGGGATTATATGAGCAGCCTTCACTACCTGAAAGGGGGATCAAAAGAGGATGGAGCTAGAGACTGTTCTCAGTGGAGGCAGATGACAGAACAAGGAGCAATGGTCTCAAGTTGCAGCAAGTGAAGTTTAGGTTAGATATTAGGATGAATTTTTTCACTAGGAGGGTGGTGAAGCACTGGACTGGGTTACCCAGAGAGGTTGTGGACTCTCCATCCTTGGAGGTTTTTAAGACCCAGCTACACAAAGCCTTGGCTGGGATGATCTAGTTGGGCATGGTCCTGCTTTGAGGAGGGGATTGGACTAGATGACCTCCCGAGGTCCCTTCCAACCATAATTTTCTATGGTTCTATGCATCATATTCAAAATACTTTGAAATGTGTGCAAGATATGACTTCCTGAGATATTTAAAAACTGTCTTAGCTCCAAAAATTTTTCTGAAGTCCTGCTGATCTAACTGAATCCTTAAATAGATATAGAGAGAGGGTTTGAGGGCCAAGCCAGTATACAACTGAAATCTGCACAAATTTCC
Organism: Gavialis gangeticus; assembly: GCF_001723915.1. NCBI lineage: Eukaryota > Metazoa > Chordata > Crocodylia > Gavialidae > Gavialis > Gavialis gangeticus. Next base: position 1,596,309 of record NW_017729029.1, read on the forward strand.
ATTCAATCGGGTCCTTGATCACTAAAGAAAAACTTTAACTTTTCAGCAAGTCCTGTGCATAAAGCACCACAGAGCAAGAAACCAGTAGTGACTGAGTTACAAACTGCATCCTGCTATCCCTCCCCTGTTCTATGAAAGAGTGAATCTGAGCTGGCTCTCCAGCTTGTGTGCTGGCCAGAGCAGCTATGCCAGTTGGCTACTTGTGGGTGATGGAATTAAAACCGCACCCGTTCTTTGTCCCTGCCTGCTCATTCATCTACCCATCAAAGGGGAAATAAAGGTCCTGACAATGAGGCAACTCCTTTAAGTAAAGAAAAAAGGAAGGTGCAATATTGATCTAAGAATGCATGAAAAGGAAATCAAAGTTGTTCAGCTTTATAAACCTTTGGATTCTTGTGAAATGAGCTAGGAACTTCAGCCTGGTCCTTCAGGACACTGTCTCCCAAAAGCTGCCATGGCAACTAACATTGATTGAAAGTCTTACTAGTGGCAGGCTCACGGGGAAAAATTTTGATGAAAAATTGAAAGCTTTCCCTTTCCCCCCATTCCCTCCCTTCCCCCCACTAAAAAAAACCAAAGCAAAGCAAAATCACCATGAGGAAAAGAATAGAAAGAAAGAACTGACTTAAAAATCAGTTTTGACTTGATAAAGAGGCTACCACAATTTTTTCCATAATGATCTTCCTGCTTTTGACCTACTCTAGTTGGCAGTCTTTATACAGAAGTCAAGAATGGACTCATCCAGCAAGATTGAACTCTCGTGCTACCTCCAGCAGCTGCTCCATGCCAGGTAGAATTAAAACACATTCATAAGACCCCATGAAAAAACTTGCATTGCTTCTGCCTGTGACCTTCAGATAAACAAAGGACTTTGTTCTCTGTAGCAGTCAATGAGACACCCTTATTGCAGCTTTAATTTTATATTTGAAAAAAAGATCAATCCATCTTGTCATTCTCTTAAGCATTTCAGAAGTGTATTTAAAAGACCAATCTTGAGCCAAATCCCACTTGCTTGACTCAGGAAATTGGTTTGTTTCAGTAGTACTATTGATTAGAGCAAGTGAATGTCAGTAGATGAGGACTTCTTGATTTCAGTAGCTGAATACACCATTAAGGCAAAATAGATTTAGCCCCCTTATTGTGGGACTTGGTTTAAAAGAAAACCAACTGTTCATTCAACATAGACCCACATCAGTGCATTCTTAGTCTTTGTACACTGTTTGTAAATGGAGGACCCTTTATTCCAAGACCATGGATGTCAGTGGGAGTTTTTCCACACACTCTATTGAGCTTTGCATCATATCCTAATGTCCCTGATCCAGTAAAGCATGTAAGCACACGTTTAACAGTAGGCAAATGCAAAGCCTCATTGAATGAAATAAACTAGTCACTGGCTTAAAATTAAGCATGTGCTGCTCTAACTTGTTGAATCAGGGCCTAAATAAGGGAAGCATGGACACTGGCTTCATTCTTTTTTCCTTCCGTGCTACTGCAGTTTTCAAGTACTAGAATCCTGAGAATAAAACTAAAACAAGTAAAAGGGCATGTTGATTTTAAGGCCAAACCACATCACAAATTGTGCTATATGCACCGAAGATTTGCGCATTTCTTCAGCAATTACTTAAGGAGCAATATGATGTAGACAGGCATAGTGGCTACCTGAAGCAGTTGCATTTCAATGAGTTTTATGCTGTCATGTTAGAATGACATTGTAAATGCATATAATAAAATTAACTGTCTGTGGCAGGACTGTACAGAGGAAATCTGCTAGTTTTCTATATCATTTGCATCCAGGAAAGAAATAGCCATCCTAGATGTATTGTTTGTAACCATAATGAGAGAGTTTTTATATCCATCTGCCTATCGTGTTTACAGAGCACTAATCTTTGTGAGCCAGATTTTCATACCCTTCTTGCATTGCATAGCACCTCAATCATAAAACCTCCCTTTTGAAGACATGGGATTGCTTGTGGTTCTGGCCCTGTCATATTGAGGTGCTAAGATTCGGGTACTAAATCATATTTTAACATGTCTCAGTACTGAAAAAAGGAAAAAAACCTAGGAAGATAAAGAATTTTCTCTGATAAAACTAAAAAAAGGTATTCCAAATATTCGTAGCACAGAAACTAAAATTCTGTAGCATCCAATTAGCTTAAGCAAGGAAGAATATCACTGCTGTGAGACGTCAGCCATATCTGTTTAGCTTGGAATATTATTGTTTTGCCACAGAACATAAGTGTGCCCCTCCATCATTTCAAACCTGCCCAGGCTCTTGCATTCCTTAGAAATGGCGCTGTTAAAGTTTCCCTGACCACTGACTTGCACTGTGTTTAATTCTTCAGTCTTCATATGGCAGTGCCCAGTGAACAAAGAAGCTGCCTTCAATTGGCAAAAATGCATCTTGAAAGCAAACCTCCCTTAAGAGCGCCTTTCTGGCTTTCTAGAGAAAGTGGAAGTCCTAGTTAGATCACATTAAGTTTCCTGATATTTCTCTCCCTCAAAACTGAATGAGTAGCTGGAAATAGTTGGCCTGTCCTGGCTGATGTCATCTATCCACAGGATGCTCCCTCCCACCACACTTATACAGAGTTAGGGCCTAGGTACACATTGCACTTTAAGCTGCTCAAATGTTGAGCCATGTTAGTGCTAGCCCAAGTCTGAAGCAGTCACACCTTCAGGCTAAAAACCTTCTTTGACTGTCCCCCACCTGCACAGCTGTGACTTGCCACTAGAGGGCTGGTGAGCAGGGGCCTGACTAGTAGCTAGAGCTGTGAGTTGCCACTACAGAGCTGATGAACCGGGACAGCTTTCAGGTGGTAGGAAGTGTGAGAGATGCTTTGGAGGGAGCAGGGAGACAGGAACATGAAGCTGGAAGGCAGAGTGTTAATGGGATAGGGGTGGGTATTGAAATGGAAAGGGGAAAGGAATTGGGCTTGGGGGAAAGGTGGGGAAATGAAGTCAGCCACTAAAAGGTAAAATAAAGATGAAAAAAGAAAGAATTTAAAATAAAGAAGAAGTAACTTAAAAAAAGGGCTTATGGTTTAATATGTTGGGATGCAGAACTGGGGTGCAGAGGGTGCTGGCCCTGCTTCCTGGTGTGGTGGGAGGTAGGAGCAGTGAGGGAAGGCACTTTTGGGGGAGCTACTGCCCCTGCCTCAGGAAGGAAGCCCCAGTTCATGGGGAACTGATCTGGCCCCCAACCGTGTTACCTGTGTACCACCCCTAGACCCCACCCCTGGACCCATCCACACCCGACAACCTAGCTAGTTGGCATGTGCTCTGTGGGCTCTTTGCACAGACTTACACCCCTGGAAGTGGGACCGTCACACTGCTGGGGGCAGGAGGGGTAGTTGGTTTGGTGCCAGAACTGCTGCCTGGGCAGTAAAGTTCAAGGGGTGGAAAGTTTGTCCACACAGGAGGGGGAGAGAGAAAATACTGTATCCTGGGATGCTGGAGGTCTGTAACTTGGCCAGCTCATCTGTGGGAGTGGCCACACATTAATGGAACATGAACTGGGTAACACAGATCAGAGATAAACCTGCCCTGGAATGGTGTAACTTTAAACCACCTCAAGTATGCCTAAAGCTAGTTTCAGGTGTTAATATGTGGACAGTCCAGGGGTTAAGATCTCCAGAAACCTCCTAAAATGAATCGGTAACAAGGCCCTTATTGGTAGTTTCTTCCCCAGCTTGTGAGCACACTTCATCTCTGCAGCTCCCTCTAGAGTTATGAAGCAACTGCCACTAGTTACAAAGGATTTACAAGCGTTGCCAATACATTTGTCTCAAACCACTTTTGGCTCCAGTCCTAATAGCAATTTTAGCTAAGAGATTTGTATCTGCTGTGTCTAATATTGACTTACTTTTATATTAGCAAGAGTCAAAATGTTAATCTGAAGCTTGATAAGAGGCTGGTAGCAAACTTGCATAGTTGCCATCCAGATAAAAAACTTTCCAACAACCTTTGGAAGTTGAAGCCAACAATTTAGATTTTAGAGGACTGAGTTTTCACAGCAGAACAGAACTTAGCATTAATATAAATATGGTCACATTCTTGTTTGCTTATTTTAAAACAGCTTTTTAAATTCCAGTTTAAACTATTCCCACTGTTTGCCATGCCATGTCTGCAGTGTTGCGTAAGAGCATGAAAATCGAAGAAAAACAAACACAAATGTCTTGAAATCAAAGCAAAATGGACTGATCTAATTTTCCCAGAGTAGTTTTTCTAAAAAAGGTAATGCTCAGAATTGAATTGGGATAATGTAATTGTGATTTTTTAAAAGACCATTATTTTTAGTTATTTAGGCATTATTAATAGGACAAGGAAAGGGATTAGATTGGTTTTTAAGACTTACGTGACAGTGCTTTTTGATGATTATCTTTTTTTCTCTTTACTGCATTCATTTCCTGCCCCTCTTCAGGTACTAGTTGCTCTTCCAGCCACACAAAGTTTCAAGGGTCACTAAGATGCAGAAACCTCAGTGACTATGGCCAGAGGCAACCAAGAGTTGGAGGACAGGTGAATGTCTAAGCTGGAAAATCCACCCCAGGACCAATATGAGACAGAAGAGACATTTCTATTAAAGGAACTACAGCCAAGCTAGGGACAGTGCAATGCAAATGCAAAACAGGAGCTGTCCAGGTGGGTATAGTCTAGGAAGGAATGGAAAAAAAGTTGGACAATGAATTAGGGAACAAAAAATCCACAGATTCAAGGGAGATTCTTTTGGCCCATCTTCAGTATATCTCCCAGTAAAAATAACAAGAAGCACAACAAAATTGCCCCCCCCCCTTAAAGCTGTTTCTTCTAGACATTTATCTATGAAGTTTCCCTTAAATAAACATGTTGTATCACCCCTGGGATTCCCTGTAGCAAGCTGCTGTTGCATGAACAGGAGACAGGCTACTGAAAAATTAATTCTCTCACTCATGCTGAATTATAACTCTCTCTACAAGTAACCCCTTTCACTGCAACAGAACTTGTGGAGTAAGGAGCTGCCCAATGTGAGTGAGGATATTAGAATCTGCCCCCTGAGTAGGCAAGGTGAAACACCTGGGCAGAGTGGATCATTTTCAGAAAAATATTATGTAGAAAGTGTATAATTAAAAATGTATATTCAATTCCCACCACACTAGGTGGGTATGTACCTATTCCTAGGAGTGAAGCTCTGTCCCAGGTATGTATATATATATAGGCTGAAGGGAGTAGTAAGCAAATGTTACCATCTGTCAAAATGATTGAATGCATGTGACTAAGACAGGATTCCTGGAAGCCCTACCTGCATTTGTAGCACTAGAAGTCTCACCTTAACTGAGAAGGATGTCTCAGGAAATAATGTTGTGTTGGAAATGTTGTTATAATTCAGATCTTTGCAGGAAGTCTCACTGTATCAAGGGAGTGAAATCAGTAAGACACACTGTATGAAGGGAAGCCCTAAATCAGTGACTGATCAGTAGCATCCACCGTCAAATGATAAAGAACAGCTAAAAGCACAGAAAAGCTAACATACAAAAATAAAGAGCGAGGTTACAAAATACATGCAAAAAGCCTAACAAATACTTGAGAACTGAAACAATACTATCTGAATTACTGGAAATGAGCATGACTTGAGCCCCTGGGACTTCCAAAAGGACTCCCTTTCCAATAGGAAAGCAAAAGGATTTGATGCATGCCTTCAACCAATAGTGACTTCCCTAGAAATAAAAAACACCTGTAGCTAAAAATACAAGGAAAAGGAGAAAGGGGTATTTTAGAGTAGCTGCAAACAAATAAGGGAAAGAAAAACAGAAGTTTATAAATCTAAATGTTAGCTAAAAGGCTCCACCACTTTTCCACATGAATAACACAAGAACAAGCTATAAATAATCTTCAATATAAATGATATATTTTACTACATGTTATTATTAGAAAGAAACAGTTAGCCTCCTTCCTTATAGAAAATCCTACACATATGTTAAAAGGGAGGAAGCAAACAGAGTAAGGGAATAAAGTAGAGGTGAGACATTATTGATTCTTAGGCCCTTTAGTATTTGCAGTTGCTTAGGATCAAATACTAATTCATACCACTTAGCCTGCATTTTATTATATAACCCAATTGTTAATATAATAGAGGTAATAAGTTATTACACAGATAATAAACCTTTTTATTCTGGCTCTGTGGGGTATATATGATTTTGTAACTGAGGTGATTGTCATTGTAAACACCAATCTATTTTTTAAACAAATTCAGACACATTATTAGTGCTATGGCCATGGGAACTTGGAAGCCCTTGGAATGTAGTCCTTACGTAAGTTTTTAAAAATTATGCTTAATTTTAAAGTTGTTATATATATATAATTAATTTTAAAGTTATTTTATATATATAGTCAAAATGGAGAAAACATTTTTACTAGTGTTACGGTTTGAATTATAAGACCAAAAAGGTATGGAAACAGAAAAAATGTAAAACCAGGACATATTAAGTGTGTATATATGCTCGTGCCTTGGGCTCCACCATTAAACTGTGCCTAAAAAGTCTTTAACAAAATCTGTAAAAGCATACATTTATATAGAACACATATTCCTTCCCCATCCCCAAACATTCAAACAGCATGTATGTGGTTATATGGATAAGTATACATTCATCCTTTGCCTCATCCCAGAACATTATACCCTACGTGCAAAATGATCTATAAACTGCTATATATGGGCTGAGGTAGATAAACTGAAATCACTGATTTTAATCATACCTTTAATAAGGTATTAGGGAACCTTGATTTTTATAACTGACTTTAAATTTGTTTTGTGTTTGTGTTCTTTAGCTTTTTTTCCTCAGGAAGGTTGGTAAAATCATTACAATATGCTTATTTGCAACTAACAATAGCCTTTACACTTAGTTTTGCTAACCAGGAGAATAAATTATGTCTCTAAATAATTATTCATATAAGTAATTATGTAAGTTAACCTTTATTTCTCAGCCTTTTAATATTTACATTATGTTAGAAAATGGTTAACCATATGTCTTCATTACCAGACAGTGATATGGTGTTTAGTTGTGATTTGTGTCAAATTGCTTTTGGATGGAAATTGTTATTCAATAAAAATACACAAAAAATCATTTAAAAACTTTTTATTAGATGCATAAACTCTCCTCAGTGATTTGAATGCATAAAGAAAAAAGGAAGTTTATCAAAATATGCTTTGCTTATAAAACGAAATCCTTTATTTATTTATTTATTTATTTATTTATGAAAAGTTAACTGATTGTGTGTGGTCATTATGACCTTCAAGGTTTTAGAAGTAGTAGATCTCATCCTCTCACAACTAATTTTTATTCATAGATTGGAAGAAGTAAACATGTTTTCCTACTTCTGTGATTTCTAATTGGCTCTCCTAGAAAGCTGTCATTGATGTAAACAGGCTGTAAGTCCCGAAGGAAATCTTTTCTCTGCACCTTCAAAAGGAGCTACTGCTATCAAAAGCTTACTTAAGACTGCAACAAACTCAGCAGTGCTTAGAAAGTATCTTCTATCAGTTAAGTGACTTGACTTTCTTTGAGATGTTGAAAGCAAATATGTACCACTTAATATTTAAAAAAATAATTCAAGCAGTTTTAATTGACTATATTAAGTTTAACCTTGGTATAGGTTGTCTATATATCAAATTTGAAGCTAAATAGGATTACTATAAACAAGAAAAATGTATCTTTATGTCATTAAAGAAAAAATCCCCATGTTTATTAATTTTGTAATAACTGATTTAAAAATATGCCCATGTATCTATCTGGGCATAACCTAACCAAGTTGTTATTTATGGCTGCGTGTTAATGAACAAAAAAGAAAATGGCAGACATCAGTTGTTTAAACTGTCCCAAGTCCCTAAGAAAAGTCTCCTTCAGAAGCACCTGTTTTATTTCTTGTATCTTCTGTGATGCTGGGTCACTGATCATCAGGCAGCAGGTTTCTGTTGTTAACAGAGAGACCTGTTTTAAACTAATCTGCATATTGCATGGAGAAAATGACTTACTTATTACCTGAATCACTGATAAGAAGGCCGTCTTGTAACATCATCTTCCTCCCATACCCCACCCTTCTACCAACTTCTCCAGTTCCTTTCCTAATTCCAAGCTATGATAACACGCACAAACACTCCGAATTCTTGGTTCTTTTTTAGCAGTATTCTATAGAAGAAACAGACCAACTTTAAAAGAAATCTATTTGTGTGAACAACAAACATGTTTACTTTTTCCCTATTAAATTGTTATCAAAGCTATCTAATTTTACTATGCTGTTAGTAAAACTATGAGTTTATATTAAATTAGTGGACAAAGTGCATGTTTGGGTTCATGTGAAAGAGCTGGTAAAATGCTTTATACCCTTACCACAAATCCTACCAATTTTGCTAAATCAGATTGTAGTACTTTCTGAAAACGAAAAGCTATTT
>NW_017729029.1:1609730-1614415 GCF_001723915.1 Gavialis gangeticus
TACTATGCTGTTAGTAAAACTATGAGTTTATATTAAATTAGTGGACAAAGTGCATGTTTGGGTTCATGTGAAAGAGCTGGTAAAATGCTTTATACCCTTACCACAAATCCTACCAATTTTGCTAAATCAGATTGTAGTACTTTCTGAAAAAGAAAAGCTATTTTATAAAAACAATAAAATTTGAATGTAAAACAGAACTGCCAGTGAAGCATTAAGGGAAACTATTTTAGTAACTCCGAGGCAATAATTCTAGTAATTTTTTTTTCACGGTGACTTGGAAAATTCTGTAGTAAATGCATTAATCAATTAGATTCTAAGATTTCAAACAGGCACGCACCTCCCCCCCCCCCATGTGAGCAATAAGTTTCACTAGGTTTTCAAGCTATTCAACAGAAAACCACAGATACATTTATGAGAACCATATGCAAGGTTGCATTTTTGCCTATTTTCCAATTCACTATAAAAAAACTGCAGGTTATTTAATTTTCAGTAAAATTATGCATTTGAATAATTTTTACTCTCCTTTTCACAAATATGCACATTCTGCTATATTAAATGATAAATCTGAGAATTTAAGGGGATACTAATAGCCTACTATGCTTATAAATAATGAAAAGTAATTTTATTCAAAGGATTACCTTTAGATATAATATAAACAGTACAACAAAATTGAAAACAAAGTTACATTTTAGTACTTAGAAACACAAACTAAATACTCTTGGTACATTTTAAATGTGTACCAGTAAATATTTGGCTTTGTCAGTAAATAATTAAGAAAATATAAAAAAATAAGCCCTTAGATGTAAACACACACTTACAGACACACAAATAATACGTTAACAATTTTAAATGGAAACCTGCAAACTGATCACAAGACATTTCTTCAGGAAGAAAGAGCTGACTTCTCCAGTGTCATCTGAAAATTTAACTTCAGATTGCTTCTAATATTACATTTTTTATGTATTGATAGTAAGCCAAACTAAGTTCTGGCCCTCCAGGCTGTGACTGCAGTACAGCTTTTCAGAATGCTTTTCTCCCTCTACCCTCTCTTCATATGAGGCTGACTGGATTAACAGCTTACAGACACAGTGGGAAAGCTACAATTTGCTGAAAAAGAAGTGGCATGTACAGATTTAATGGTGTTTGAACCAATTTTTGTAAATTGATATGGGATCCATAAGAAGATCCACAGAAGCATAACAAGTACAAGCAAGCCAAAATACAGTAGACATACACATGGAAAAAGAATATGAGAAACCAGATCCAGACCTTCAGAAATCAGTAGTCACACATAATAAAAGAGTCTCACTTGCACTCAGTCCTCAGATCATATAGTTTTTCAGCCTGTGCAAAGTAAGGCTATTACCTCTTTGGGGGTAGTGCTATTTGATAGATGGCTCACACATTCTGAAAACTAGACCTTTTGGCTGCACCGGTGAATAAACTCATCTCTGTTTAAAATGGAAAATTCCCTATTTATTCAGAGATACTTCACTATATCTCCAGTCAGTCCTCTTTCCAATCTGTTTCATGGTGTCACTTATACAGGAGCGCAGCATTTACTATTCTTCAGAGTGTACATCTTTTACCTGGCATACCTGGCTGTTACCAGAGTGGTCAACGTGTTGCGGTCAAGATGCAGTGACTAGTCATCTCCGTGGACTTGAATCCTGTGGCTGGCCACAGAAAAAAATATTTTAGGGTGGATTTCTCTACAGTTTAAAGGTGGCTAGGCTGGTATACACTGACCATGAATCAGTCTTTATCTGGTTGCCTCTTAACTTCCCGGGTGCAGGCAATTTCACCTGTCAAAATAGGGACACTGGGTGTGTCTACTACACTTCAATGCTTATTAGTTTATTTTAATGAGCTCTAAAGTGTTACAAAAAACTGTGCACTTTCACTAATGCACATTAAAATAAACAAATTCACTTTTTTCTAGTACCTCACAATGGAGGTACTAAATTGAATGTGTGTTACCAAAAGTGCATTAATGAATGTGTAGATGCTCCCACTGTGGCTTCATGCGCTCATGTTTGTACAAGGGCTTAGAGTTCTGCAGGCTGATGGCACTCATCACACCCAAAATACAATTATAGCTTTAAACAAGCTTTTCAAAATGTACATATGTTGTTGCAGGTAAACTTGTATTTCCAATGTTGTCAATGCTTCCTAAAAATACCAGGGCCTTTTACAATTTTGTCTTCCCTTCTGTATGTGGGGAAACATGCTGAAACATTTCAGTGGACATTTGGATTTATAAACATTTGTTTTCCCCTCCTGATCTCTTATGCGTATTTTAAGAGAACACCTTGTTCTAGCTTCTCTCATTCCCTTAGCGGCAGTTCATTTTCACTTCTAGGGGTAGTGCTACATTCTCAATCAATTTTGGGGACTTTCTGGATTGCACAACACATTCTATTCATTTCCATCTCTAGGAAAAAGCACCTCTAGGATGTCCCGGAGGCTTGAGTCAGGCCCGTTTCCAGCTATTTTGGCAGGATCATTTTGGTTTTCAAGTATCTGTTTTCTTGGAACCAGGATCTTCTCACATGTTGCACCACATTTCTCTCTATTTTCCCATTTTAGCTTTAGCTTTCTTCATGCTTTAGCTATGCTTCTTCTGCATGATGCTACTGATCGGTTACTGATTCAGGAATTCCAGTTCCTAAATCCTACTGGTTCCCCTCCCGCTTCCTTCTCCCCTTTAAGTAAGGCAGGTCTCCCTGCTAGGCACCAAAGGACAAAAGAAATTAGGCCAGACCCCGTAGTGGCACAAACTACACTCTCTTTTTCTGTGCGTTGTGTTTTCCCATCAGGCCACTTCCATGTAAGGTGGTACTTTCAGGGGCAATGAGATAGATGGGATTCTGGGAGGGCATCCTTACCATATGCATCTCCTCTCATCCATCAGTTGCCCTGTGAAGAGACATGATTTCCATAGAAAGGCCACTGCATTGTTATTTGTATGCATTTCCATTTTTATTTTTATCCTGTTTCTCCTCTGAACATGATTCTTCTTCCCTGACTGCCTCCACTCTTTTTCCATTTGGCTTAGATTGCATCTGTGGTGGAGATGAATGAGTAAGATTCTTCCTTCCATATCTCAATTCCGCAATTATGTCATTGGGGATATGCACACCATTGGGAATGGTGCCTGCTAGGAAATGAGAAAAATGGTTAGGAAACTGCAGCTTGGGAACCAGTGAGGGGAGCTCAAGTACTGTTTTTGGTAGGTCCTACATTAATTATGGTTACTGGGTATTTGTTTTTTAATTTTGCCAGGGAGAGAGACTGAAAAACAGATGCTTGGGGCTGGATTAGTACCTGTGCTATGTTTAAGATGACACCAAGACCTTGAGGAGGAGGGAGAGAGAGAGAGGCAAACTCCTTTGGTAACTGCACAACATACATGTTTTCTGTGGCTGTGAATTGTGCTTAGATGTTCAAAGTAGGAAGAAAACGGAAATAATAAGGCTGATGGGAGTATTTCTGGGAACACATTTTGATGAAAATGGACTCAAGAAGGTTCGTGCAGATTTTTCCACGCTCTCTAAATTGCAACTAGGAATTCCTATAGGTGGCAGGAAATGAGCTAATCCACAGTAAAGAAGTGTAATGTAGGAGGAAGATGAGCAAGGTGAGGGGCTGTACCCCACGCTACCTGCTTGCTTCTGCTTTGCTGCCAAGACCTTTCCTGCCTTTTTCCATTCACCTGGCTCCCAGAGCAAGAGTTACTGCGCAAAAAGATTTGGTTTCCCTTCTTTGGGGTGCTTCATTTACAGTTGGGTTTGTGCAGGGTTCTGGTACAAGCCAGTGTAAATGTGGGTGAGCTGAAGGACAGGGATGTGCATAAATATAGGTGGCCACATATGTAGGAGCATCTCTGAGTACCTGGCTAGAGATGAATGCACATAGGCACAGTTCCAGTCAAGCACCCTTGTCCCTCACCATGCGTCTAGCACCCATGCTGAATTTCACAGGCTTAGACCTGCAGGCTGGTGCATACTGAGGGGGCATGGGCTCGGCTGGGTGTCTGCTGCCTGTCTGCATTTGCAAGCCAAGTCAGTGGCTTTTTTACAGGTTTTGCATGGACTATGTCCTCTGCGAGAGACTGGTTGTGAATGGAGCTGCACACGGTGTGAGCACTTGTGTGTGAGACAGAGATCTGGGAATGTGCGTCTAGGAGAGATCTAGGTCAGAGTGTGTGAGAGATCCGGGCACGTGTGTGAAAGATATCTGGTGGGGGGAGGTCTGGGCGTGTGTGTGTGTGAGAGAGAGAGATCTGGGCACGTGTGTGAAAGAGATATCTGGGGGGAGGTTTGGGCACGAGGGGCCGGGGTGAACGAGAAGCGCAGAGGCCGCTTTGATTGACGCCCCTCCTGCTGCCGCCGCGCTGCTCAGCCCGGAGCCGCCTGCCAGCTCGGCTCGCCGAGGCCGGGGAGCCAGGAGGAAAGCAACTGGCTGCAGCTGAGCGGCGTGTGTCCAGCTCCCCGCTCCGAGCAGGGGGAGGGGAGCGGGAGTCAAGGCCCCGGGAGGGGCAGGGGAGCCCGGCGCGGCGCACTGCGGCGCCGGGGAAAGTTGCAGGGGAGACAAGCGCGCGGAGCCGTCGCGCGGGGGAAGCGCCGAGCGCGGCCGGAGCCCCCGTCCCGTCCCGACCCGACCCGACCCGACCCGACGTGCCC
>NW_017729029.1:1615309-1646002 GCF_001723915.1 Gavialis gangeticus
TGGGAGCCGACTTCCCCCCCGACGTGTGGTACCCGGGCGGGATGGTGGGCCGGGTGCCCTACGCCGCGCCGCCCGCCTGCATCAAGACCGAGCTGACGCCGTGGATGGAGGGCTACGCGGGCGCCTACGGAGACGTGAGGTGAGGAGCCGGCGCCCCCGAGGGAGGGCATGCCCCCGGGCGGGAGCGCCCACGAGGAGCCACTGCCTCAGCCCCGAGGGCTCTTGCTCTTCTGGCCTGGCTCACAGGGCTGCTGCCGGGCGGGACACGAGGGGGGGTAGGCCCTGGGCAGAGAGGGGATGCTGGAAGGCAGAGGCAGCTGGGTCTGATCAGGGGCAACCCTCACCCCCCTTCTGGCTTGCAGCCTCCAGCACTTCAGGTCTAGGAAGCCAGAAGTCTTCCTCACACTTAGCCCCAGCTGCGTGTGCCTCGCGGGCGATGCCATGCTGGCCTTTCTGCGCCAACCAGAAGCCCGTGGAGCCCTTGCTTGGAGCTTTCCTGCCTTTTTTCCTTTTTTTTTTTTTAACTTCTCTTTAAATGACTTATGCATCTGTTTCCAGCACGCTCACTGCCCCGGGGCTAGGAACATGGGGCCGGCCAGGTCCATACGCTTTTAGCAACTGGCTAATCTTAAATTTCAGATTGAAAAAAAAAAATCTTCAGAGTGCCCATCTCCTTGGCCAGTGGAACAAATAGCTGATGAAGGTGCTGGAACAAATGAAAGTGAAGTGAATTTGTTGAAGTAAAAGTGCTTCCAGTCAATTTGAACGCGGGTCTTTCTCACCCAGTTAAAAAAGGGATCACTATAATGAAAATGTTTTAAGAAAGGGATAACTTTCTAATGTGTTACTAGCTCTGTGGGTGTCTTTTTTTTTTAATGCAAACCCCAGAAAACAAGTCATGAGGAAATCTTATATAATGCATGGGAATTCACTAAAAGTAATTTCTCTTTTGGTACTGCCATCAGGTTACAGCTTCCTCAAAGAAGGAAATAAAAAGTCTGTATGAAGAAGGTAAAAACTTTCGTACCATCGCACTGGTAGTTAGGTGTTAGTTACGTGCTGTACAGTTACATACCCACTGTAATCGAGGTAATCCTAGGGTGATTGGGTGGATGACAGGATAACCAGTGGGCTATATAGATTATATCCATTTTTTACATTGTGGTTGCTGGTTCAAATCTAGCCCATGTCACGGCTGTTTGGTATAACCTAAAAATGAGATTGTGGTTTGAGTCCAGGCACTAGCCGTCAGGTTGCTGCATCTAACCTGTCACCCTTGTTGACATGGTGAGGTCAAGGTTTAAAATGGGCAAACAGGTTCTCCATTCAGATAAGCATTGTCCTTGCCTTGGTGGTTGGCTTTGCTCTGCATTTTTTGTTGATTAAAAAAAAGACTGCTTAATTTTCTTTGGCAATGCAGCAGCTATTACAAATGTTAAATGTGTTTAAATGTATCATATAAAAAAAAGATGACAAAAAGGGGGGGAAAGGAAGGAAATTCCTGAGATAAAGTGAAGCTAACTTGTGCATGTTGTGCCAGTCTTGAGAGTTAAGTGGAGAGTGGTTATTTTAGGCTTGATTCTCTCCCCATCTTTCCTCCCATCTAAGTCAGCAGAAAGTCAAGAGAGCTGAAGTAAGCCCTTTCTCCCCTGCTTTCTGTCAGTGGACAACCCAACTTGTAAGCTGTATGGTCCAATACTGCAAAGTCCTTTCTCACACGTGTGACCCTTACAAGAGAACTAATCATGTGAATGAGGAATACTTTTGGGAAGGAGGATAGGACTGGATCCCCGTAGTGTCAAGGGTATTTAATACTTAATTACTTTATGGTAGTTCTTTGAAACCTATTATTAGTTTGATGGTTAAATTGCCTCTCTTACCTGCCATTCTGTCGGATCCTAATTTTTAAAAGTTCAAGTACCCAGGAAGGAGGTGTGCCTTCCCTCTGATGTTGTGCAGTTTAGTTACTGCTGAAATTATTTGTCAGTTAGATGAGATGTTTGCCACTTACTACCTGTTGATTGTGATCTGCTATTTCTTTTCATTTACTTCTGGATAGGAAAAAATAACAGATGAGTAAATAGTCAGAGTTGTGATAGAAACTAATTTGAACAAATTATATACCATTTTCTTTCAAATGATGAAAGAGTCACAGTTGTTAAAGCATTTTCTAGGAGAACCGTTCACCCATTGCCCTCCAACAATCAAGTCCCCTTTAATGGTCACACTTGATATAGTATGACAGTAGTTACAAGGAAGGTTTGATTATTAGCTCTGTAGGTTAACGTTCTTCCTGGCATTGCACAAATACCAAAGAATGGATTGTGCAGGGAATTTCTTCTCTGAGGCAAGTAAAATAGTCTCCTAGCTTTCTCCTTAAGATTGGATAAGGGACCCATCTAATGTGTCAACCACTTTGGCAGAACGGTGAGATTCCTTCTTCTTGACCTGGTGGTTAGCAGTAGATACTAAGGAGATGTGAGCCTTTCTGAAGGAGAAATAATGACTCTTCTGAAATGCTTTGGCCCCCTTTCCTCCTGTGTG
Source organism: Gavialis gangeticus (assembly GCF_001723915.1). Taxonomy (NCBI): domain Eukaryota; kingdom Metazoa; phylum Chordata; order Crocodylia; family Gavialidae; genus Gavialis; species Gavialis gangeticus. The sequence continues at coordinate 1,617,854 of NW_017729029.1, forward strand.
TCTCAGCAGGACAGACCCTGGTTCTTTCATTCCACTCTTACTGCTTTAGCGCTCTTGTGTTGTCCAAGTTTTCTTTTGGCAAGCCAGGATAGGTTTATCCTTTATGTTTAGAGTCTTTAGATAAGTAGTAAAGCAGGAGTACATTCTTCCTCCCCTTAACATTTTTTATTCTTTTGTATTATATTCATCATTTCACCTTTAAAGTGTCTGGGAGGGCTGAATTTCTTAAGGGAGCACTAATGAGATTCGGAGTCTTTCGATTCTTTGTCATTTTTTTGAATCTTGCATGTATTGTAAACTGAACTTTGTTATTGTCTAAATGTTGTTACTGTCTAATGGCTTCAGACTTATTTGGTGAAGTGAGTAGAGTCTAAAGGGTGGTGCTGGGACATATATGTTTCAAAAAGCTCCCTCACAGATTATGATTCTTTTTGGCCGTCTTCGAAGACGAGACAAAACAGTAGGACATCAGGGACAAGCTAGATGATGCTACGAGGTCGAGATTTAGGCATGCGGGTGTTACCCATGTTGTGTCCTTTAGGCAGATTAGGGAATTTCAGTCTGTAGGACTGTCCATTTGGCACTCTTGAAATATATTAAATTTAATATAACGCCGAAAAGGAGAAATGTAAGTCATTGACACATGTGTATTGCTTTTACGGCATTTCATATGCCACACCAAACTGTCCCTGCAACATTCTCTCATAAGTCACAACTTCATGAATCCAGGCTCTTGATACTTTATGGACTGGTAGGGGTTTTTTAAAACCATATCTGTGTTTTTAATTATTATTAACACTCTTTGAGATGACTTAAAAGATATTTTCACAATTATAAACGGTTATAATAGGAAAAATATCTGTAGCACGGCATGTTCAGAAACCAAAAGATGTGACCTTAAGATTAGAAAGTAGGAGTAAATATAGAATTTGGGCAGAAATATTTTAGACAAAAAAAATTTTGAGGGGAAAGAAGAAAAGGCTGTAAGTGAATTAAAGGGATTATTTACTTTGAAGGATTTGCCTGTACATACAGTACATCTTTAACAACATTTCCTATCACTGGTGTCCTGTTCCTTTCCCCATCATTTCTGTTCTTTTGCTAGGTACACCCACTTGTTACATTTTGTATTAAATTAGATGGTAGTCTATTTTGGGCTGCTTCTGTCTCTTACAGTATATTTGCCTACAGATCCTAATCTTACTATGGCCTGCAGGTATTATTGTAACAATAATGATTGTGACAATAATCATTGCAACTGGAGAGGGAGACTGAGATATTTGGTATAGAGATCAAAGACAATTATTAAGATCAACCAAAGGTGAAGCGAGCACATTGGGCCAGGTGCTTTTCCCCTCTTCCTAAAATCTGTTTCATTGACTGAAATTAGTATTCCATTATCTGTGCGTATAAGACTATGAAGGAGAGTTATGTAAGTATCTGAGGAGCCCGCTCCTGCAATTGTTCAGTGGCAGTGTTGCTGTCGGCATTCCTAGGAGCCAGATCAGCCCCCTGTCTCCCTATTTGACCTTTTCTGTTTAAGCAAATAGTAATATTATGTAAATATTTCTTTTGAAGGCCAGCAGTGCATGGAAGAATGCCGTTTCTGAAACCTATCCTTCTGCCTAACTCTCTAATAGGCTTTTAGAGTCTGGTTATTAAAGCTGAATTCCAGGTAACTGTGAAAATCACCAATGTGCTAAATTATTTTACTAGTGACCAGGAAACAACCCAGAAATAATAATTCCTTCCTCAACACATTTTAAGTCTTCTTGTTAGTTAAAAACCATGGGCCACATTCTCTTTTTGGGTACATGTGGACACTCCCAGCAGTATTTTGTTTTGGGAGGGAGCAGATTCTCATCTTGCAGCATTGCGGGTGTATTTTCAGTGTTTGATTAGATCCATAGGACCAAATCCTGAGGTCCTTGCATAGGCATTAGACCCATTGCTTTAATGGGAGTCCTGCCTGAGAGGAAAAAAAGTGTTTTACCAGTTACTTCAGAGGGTCAAGCCTAGGAATCGCTTTTTGTCCAGGTCATTAGTGACAGTGAGCTTTGTGATCCCAACGTGGTGCACAATGGTAATCGTCAGCCTTTCACACATGACAAAACTGAACTCTTCTGCACCATCATCAGTTAATGCTAAGGAGTGACTGAGGCAGTGCCGGATTATGACATGCAGAGGCCATAACTATGTCCATTTTAAGATGTCCCATATGATAAAAATAATTCAATGTATGTATATTTTTGTCATATTAAAATGAAAATGTCCATATTTAGAGAAAGTGTGCAATTAAAGAATTTTTTTTTGCAAAAATCTTGTTGGTCTAATAAAGGATATCTCTACTACGAGTCTTGATTGCCATATTTAGAGACTCATTTGCCCATATCGCCTTTATCTCCTTTATTTACCAACTGATTATTATAAAACTTGATATTGAGACAGGTTTTTTTTCTTACTTAGAGGCCCCTCATACTATGAGGCCCTAAACTGTAGTGTAAGTAGCTTAAGCCTAAGTCTGGCACTGGGCTGAGAACTGAAATAGCAGTGAGGGCTGCAGATCGGGATGGAGGGAATTGGCAAATCTTTTTGGTCAGGGGAAGATTTTTCTAGGGATAAGTGCTGCCAAACTGTCATGGAAGAAACAAGGGTTTTTCAGTGATGTCTTTTACTGAGAGAAATTTTAGGAGTAAAGAAGTCTAACGATCTTGTTAGCGAGCATGAATATATTTTTTTTAAAAGGAAGATTTGAATACAAGTGGGAGCTCATTATTAATATCCTGTGATTTGCTTTCATATTGGCAGTTACCAAATTAGTCCTTAGTTTGTTTCTTTAAAAAGTTTAACAGAATAAAATCAAATGGACTATTTTACACTGTAATGTAATATTGGTAGGTTTCTGGACTACTGCACCACAACACTGAGTGGTTGATACATTTATCAGATTGGATCTGACTTATCCCTGATGACCTTAGCCAAGTTGTGTGCAGATCCTCTCCTCGCCTGCTCCATTTCGGCTCACTGTGCTCCAGAGGGGCTGGCTGGGACATGAGGGTGCTATACTGGGGGGCTGCCTGCTGGCTAGCTCTGCATTATAGCATCCTTGTGCCCCAGTTGGCCCTGGTCACCGTCTACAAGTACATTGTGGCACAGTTAATTACTTTACTCCAACCTAATAGTGCTGCATGTGCAGACAGTGATGCCAATTAGTCAACTCCACAGTAAAGTGCATGTGTAGATGCCCCCACTGTTACTTAGAAAATGACATTCACAGGTGCCATACTAACAGACAAGAAAAAGGAAATTTTTACTGTAAGAGTGGCATCTGGAAATTAAAGCCACCATTGTATGTATAAAGAACTACTTAGTCATTTAAGTGCAGATTGATATGTCACTGGTGTTGTATTCAGACACTCATAAAGAGTTTAAAAAAAAAACATTAAATGAATCCATTGACCCTGTGGAGTAGAGGGCTGGACTGGGTGACACGCTAACAGACCAGTTTAAATCTAATGCTTTTAGAGTTAGTTATAGTTCACTGTGATCAGCACAACCGGATGGATTCTGAAGTTCTTCCAGTTATTGTTGTGTGGTTGAACTACCCAGGGCTAGGAGCAAGATTTTCTCCAACCCTTGTTTCTGGGTTTGGTGGACTTGGGTTTGATGGCTTATGGCACACAAAGCAAAAAACCTGTTTATTTCATTTCTCCCTGGTAGGTTGAGTCAGTTTAATTCTGTTTTGTGCATTTGTTTATTTTACGCTTCTGATGTGTTTGCTTTTGCTTCCTTTAGGTTGTTACTTTACATTAATTTGTACTTTTTAACATTTGGTTTCCTAAATTCTGTTGGCAGCAGTTACCCAGTAATCAGTCTTGGTTAGAATTGACTTCTGTGCTTTATAGAGAGCTGAACCACGTGCAGAAGACACTTCGAACACAGAAGTTGCTCACCTAAATTAATAACATAAATCTGATTTCTACTTTTTTTTAATTATCAATTACAAATTGGAGGGGAGGATGCAGAGTTCGATTTAGTGGATTGTCGTCATGCTGAGGGGCAGTGGATCATTTGGTTTTCATTTGTAAAGGCCTTTATGATTGGTGGTGAAAGACAGAAAAGTCATTATTTCCAGGATTTATTCTCCACCTTCTTAAATTATTTTTATTTTAAAATGATGGGTTGTGAGATTTTTTGCATCTTACTATGATATGTACCAGGTATCATAAAATGGCACAGATTTCTTTCTTTTTCTTTCCCAGTCAGACTTCTGAGTTTGCTAATATGGAAATTCCAGTTAAGAAGAGTATATGCATCAGAACAAAAAATCAGTGTGATATAGAACATACATGTACATACTGTGTTTGTTCATTACTTAGGAGCGTCTTGCCTAGTATTCTTAAGAATCCAGTTCTGTAATTAAAAACGAAACATCTGTTTGCTTGTCTACCAGATGCGTCAGAAAAATGTTCAAGGGCAACATGCCCCAAGACATATTTTGAATTTCTGACTTCTGACACCAGCTGGAAACCAAGCACTCATGCTTCATATGTAAAATGACCATTTTTTTTAGCTTGCTCTGAAGTATTAGAGGTATCAAAATGATTAACCATACATAAAGCATGTAAAATAGAAGCTAGCCAATGGGTGTTCGTGGAAACACACTAGGGAAATAATGTATACTAGTGCCTAACAACACTGGCGCTTTTTAGCACCGGGGATACTGAACATGAGCCCTTGGTTCAGCAGTACATTTATAGTGGCAATAGTATATAAATTGATTGTGAAAGCTATATCTAACCTATACAATTTAACATCTTTTCACATTCTGCACATTTAATATTAATTTGGTGTTTCTCTACTACAAAACTAAGGTTTGTACTTTATAATGTTTTGCTTAGCTGGTCTTTGCTGTGTCATAAATCTTCAGTTTTCAAAGGCATGAAGTGCAGCCAAGAGAGAGTCGATTACAAAATATGCAAGGGATTTCTTTACATTTCAAGATTAGAGGGACAGTGAAAGGAAGGGAATTCTATTGCAAAAGATGCATTTTAAATGAAAGTTTAAGTATATTTTATAACACAAGAAGGAAATTGTGATTGTTCACTGGCTGACTACAAAAGAAAAGGTGTCATAATGAATAGGTTTATGTTTGCATACAATTTGGCTCACTGTCACATTCTTGTGATTGTGGTACCTGATCATCAGAGGCAAAAAGAGATATAATCAGCTGTAATTCAGTTGGCTTTTTGTGCTAATGCTGCCCTTATGAAAGGAGTCTATAATCCTTGAGAGGTACTCTGATAAACTGAACATAGAGTTGGAAACTCTTGTTTCTGAATGAGAGACTATGACAAGATTGTCAGACTTGACATGAACTAAGACAAAAAATAAGGATCTATTCAAAACTGTTGATACCTGCAGATAACTCCCAATACTAAAATAAAATAGACAAGAGCTGGAGGAGAGAGAGCAGCAGTGACAACCCAGGGGCAAACATTGTTATATTTCTGGATTCCCACATGCTCCTGTGCACTAGCATGCACACACCTCTGAATTGCATTGTGGTACATCTTGAAATGTAACTAACTGATAAATGCACCCACTTCCCTACTATACAGAGCACCAGGGAGCAAATAAAAGACTGAGTGGTTCAGAAGAATGGTGGTGACAGCCATTAATCCTCCTGGATCACGGTATATGCATGTAGGCCACCCAGACCTTCGATACATATGCGTGAGCAGGAATCTTTGGAGGAGTGGAGGCTATTCAGACCTTCCGTTAGGCCACTGAGACAGAATCTGAAGATCAGACTGAGTCCAGATGTTTGGTACCTCCATAGCTGTAGTTGTATAAGCATCTGGGAATCAAACCCAGGTCTCATTGTGTGGTAAATAAGGAGTCTACCACTGAACCACAGGGGACTGGTTCAGAAGAGTATCACAGAAAATATAGGGCTAAGTAGAATCTGGTATTCTCATCTGCAGAAAATTCCAAAATTTCAGGGAGGAGTTTCTTCATGAAGAAAAAGTTAAAATTTTGCAATTTCTGGCCAAATGAAATGTTGAGATTTTATTTAGAAAAAAATTGAAATGCCATTTTACTTTGACATTCTTGAAATATTTAGTTTTGATAAGTGTGAAATAGTTTAATGTAAAAAAGGATATCATAATACCTCTAAATGACAGCGATAATGTAATGTACCAGTCACATTTTATTTACTTTGATTTTTGTTATTTAACAGCTCATGCATTGCTTTATATTTCAATATTTTTATTTTATAACTTACTGATTCATTTTGAAATTCATATTCTAATTGGTAAGTCTCTTTTTGAGAATTGGCACTTGATATGCTCACTGATTATTGATATTACAACTGTTCATTTGTAATTGATATTTTTAATTGGCAATTTTCATCATAAACTGTATAACTGTAAATTGTTTAGTTTTATTATCCCATGCAATATTGCAATATTTTGATTCCATCAAATGAGCATGTGTTGGCAGAAAACTACAATCATAAAACTTTTGAACACCTCTAGCAAAAAAAAAAATGTTTTTTGGAGCTATTCTAATAGGTCCCAAAGAACCATACAGTGGCCCCTGTCAATCAAACATTGTAAATATATGCAAGGCATTAATTTTAACTCTCTACATTCCATTTGTGGACTGGAGATGTAAATGGAACTTCTTTCTTGTGAATTTATACTGTGCTACCAGTTTGCCCTTCAGATTTGTTCATTAGACTCTTCTTTGCAAGGATGACTACAAAAAACTTGACAATGGTTAGGCTCTTAATAAAGTGAGATTGTTGTCTGTTGTACTGACTGGGATTGCCTCATTATTTCCTTTTGTGCCCCTGGCCCGCTGGCTAACTGTACTGTACTAACTTGATGTTTCTTGGGTTGTACTTAGATTATAATCTCTTTGGGACTGCCACCATCTCTTTTTTTCCATTTATACAGCATCTAGCACAGTAGGATCCTTGTCCATGATTGGGAATCCTGGTTACTATTGCACTATAAATAAATAATTATTATTACTAGTAGTAATTCATAGGCCTTGTGTGCAAGAGTTCTGTGCATGTGATGAATTTCAGGCAAGGAGAATTTTAATTAGAGTTCTAGCTGTTCCAAATTGGCAACCTATGACAGAGATGTTCCCTGTAGTGATATTGTCAGGTCTGTCCCACATTATGCAAGTGTTTTTTCAGGGTGTTAGCAGTCCTGCATATATTTTGGAATAGATGCAGAAGTACAGCATCATGCTACAGGGATTTTACCTGGCAAGGATAACACAAAGAAGCTGTAAGATGAATGTGGTTATGTATTCATGAAGTAGCAACTTCCTTTAGTTTTGTTTAGTTTACTTATAAAACTGCTTTTCCATGTTTATATGTGTTTTGAAAATGCCACATTGGCAGCTCTAAAACACAGTCTTTGTTTTAGCAGTAGTACAGCATGGGCCGCTAAAATACAGTCTTCCCCCACAGCCTACTGCTTTGTCAATGTACCTCTACTGTGATATGGATGGAATCATCTCTGAAGTTGCAGGCATATTACGGGATTACTACAGAGTGGTTTACTCCAGGTTCTATTCTGTAATAGACTTATAAACTGTAAGTTTATAATAGTAACTGTATAAACTATTCCATATTAAAGGAGTGGACACACAACCAACTCACCCACACCGTCCACAGTAAGTGCTAGTACAGTGCCTGGTCAGTGAAAAAATGGTTACCTGCAATGAAGTTGACTAGAAGAGAAGACATGATACAGTAACTCCATCACGTAGCAAAATTACTACACATTTTTCAAGGGTTCACTTCACTACACAGTAGGCGTCCCATTCACTTTTACTATGTAGAAAACAAGTCGTGTTGTTGTGGAGGGAGAGGGAACGTCAACCACACAGCTCCTTCAATTCTCAGCCTTTTTGCTAAGGCAGTGATTCTTAACAAGGGTGATATGGCATCCTGGGGTGCCTTGAGATCTTTTCAAGAATGCTATGGAGTGCTATGCCATGTTATATTCTTAGATGTGCAAATAGGATTTACATGATAAACCCAGAGATTTCAAATACAGATTCATAGTGTTAAAAATATTCCAAGCTGTTGTGGTCTTTCTTAGTCCTTTGTAACCGAAGAATTGTTCTCCTTTTTTTTCTGCAGTCATGAAACAAGGAAAAATAAGGTGCCTCAAGCCAAATGAGGCATGTCTTGAATCTAAAAAGTTTGAGAACTACTGTTCTAAGGCACCCAATAAAGTTGCTGCCAGTTTGTGAGACTGGTTTTTGCAGTGTGCACATTTGCTCTGTGCAGACTCAGTTGATGCACACAGGCTACTAAATAGCTCTCAGATACAGTAGCTGCTTTTGTTGTCTGCTAACCTGACCTAGCACTGAGTTAGCGACACAGCGGTGAACTATGTCTCAGCCTATTGTCATCAGATAAAATGCAATTATCTGTTCTAGATGATCTCCTTTCACATTTGAAAACCCCACATTTACCTGAGGACATATGACCTGGCTGTGAATGCGGTGAAGGAAAGGTTTACTGCACAAGTACTGCTTCCTTTATTACTGTTTCTCTTTTCCAAATGGAGCTGAGCAGGCATGTGCAGGGTTATAAGGGTAGAAGTAGTGTCTCCCATTTCAGTGAGATATTTATAAATCAATAGACAGTTAAGAAGCAGAGGCAGACATGTTACTTCTATATACCTGGTAGACACAGGCATGCCCTCCTTGTCTGTTCCCCTCGTTTTTCCAGTAGTTGCAGTTGTTGTATTGGAAATCACATCACAGTATTTCATTCATAGCTGCTGTGTGGGGTCTAAAGGAAACTTGGTATTCGATTCATTGCAACATGACCAAACTAATAAAGGGCTGGTGTATGACTGTTGTGGTCACTGTGACTGATGCACTGTTTGATGAGTCTCCTCATCATTACCCTGCCTTTCCCCCACAGAGCAGGCAAGGCTTGGTAACTAAAATACTGTATTTTCTTGCATATCACATGCCCCCTAATAAAACACGCACCTTGTTTTTGGAAAGCAGAAAGTAGACAAAAAGGATTTTACCAGAGTCATGTCCAACTGTGTGACACAGAATAAGACCTGCTGGGAAAATAGAGTGCCCCAGAAATGTGACATCAGCAAGTTCCTAGTGTCAGCTGCCTCACCCAGACTGTCTCCTGTATGTTTCCAGGCAGACTCACTCTTTTGTCATACGAGGGTAAGCCCCAGACCCTTACAAGAGCAAGAGAAAAATGGTTAGTTCTACTTCTTTACTGTAAGCAATTGTTTATATAAGTTCCTTTAAAAAAGAAGTGTTGTTTTCACAACACAAACCTCATCAAACTACTACCAGCAGCTCACTTGCTGTTCCACCATCTTGGCAGCTGCACCACACACACAACATCGGCAGGCGTGCTTCTTTTTTAGTAAAGAAAATAGCTTCCTTGCTTAAACCCCAATTTTGAGGGGTTGATGGAGGGGGCAAAAATGCATGTTGTATGTGATAAAATGCAGTATCTGGAAAAGTATCTGGCCAATAAAAGCCGTATATGGAGGAACTGCTTAAAAGACCAGAGACTGCTGGTGACTGTTAACATGGACCCAGGCCTTTTTATAACCCAGAGCATTTCACACTCCAGTAGGCAGCAAGTGGAATGAAGTGGGGAAGGATTACAGAGCAACTGACTGAATGTTACTGAAGTTGCCTCCGAGGAAAAAAGGAACATATATGTACATTGCTTGTACTTTGTGTTTTAGTGGAGTTGTCCACTGCTTCCATATATCAAATAATGAGTGCTCAGACTTCTTGATAATGAGTGTGGTACAGTATAGATCGATCGATCCCTGGATAGATGAAAGAATGGCTTCACTGTTAAATATTTTTGTCAGCCAAATACCCAATACCATGTTTATTTCAGATAATAGAGAAGCTTACTTTATAATAATGATGAATTACGTGAGTATCGACATTGCTGCCTGCTTCTCCCCTCTTCCTTCAGAAGTGTTTGCTTCAGCAGTGTGAATGGGAAGAGGAGGTAGATGAGAGGAATGTGCTGGGTGTGTGGGTAAAAGCAAATATCATTAATGCTCTTACAGTGTATACAATGCAGAATGTATCTGTGTCCCCAAATCAACCAGAGCGGGTCCTTGGGATGCAGATCGTGGTTCTCAAAGAGGCTAGCTGCAGTTAGTACAAAGTGTAACTTAGGAGTAAACTTTGTATATTAGCAAGGGGATACAAAGTCATATTATCTAGTATACAAAAGTATATTTGTTTTTTTCTATAGGTGTCTTGTAGTTTAGATCTTCTGCATAAGTGTTCATGCTAGTATATAGTAAAATACAGTGCTGTGGCTCTGAATAACTGAATGGAAATATAATGAGACCTCTTTATAAAGTTCTTTGAGACCTACAGATATAAATCTCTGTATAAGAGCTAGATGTATTATTGTCATTACCCATTAAAACACAGAAGAGTACAAATTGGATGGTTATATGAACATTGGTTGCTCATTTTAGGATGGAAAATAGTTGTGCTGAGAGGACAAAAACACCACCAGTAAAATTTCTTCTTTTTTTCCCCTTAAGCTCAGTGGAAATTGGCATAACAGCCCTCTTCATCCTCTGCTTAGTGGTATCACTCATGGTGCCTGTGATTTCATTATTTTAATTTATTAATTAAAATCTATGTTAATCTATGTTATAATTTTAATGCGTTGTACCAAAAATGCCAGTGATTTCCCAGGATTCCAGTGGTAAATTGAAAAAAAAACATAACTAAGTGGGTTGGAGAGTATGTAGGGCATCTCTCCTCAGATTGCAGTTGGTATAAGGTAAATCACCTCTGGGTCCTAAATAACTTGCTCTAATATATGGAGTCAGTGATCTTGCATGGAGCATCATTCAGGGCACAGTAGAACCTTACAGTTACAAAATTAATAATGGAACGATTCTTCATTAATAGGTTAAAGAAATATGCCCCCTTACTAAAAGTATTAATTCAGTCTGTATTTTAAAATAACCATGTGTGTGGACTTAGATCAATATGTGTGTTATGTACATACACTCATGTACAAGTAGTAGTGTAGATAATTCTTATATTGAAATACTAATTTGAATGAAGACTTCAGTGCAGACACTAGGTGTTGAATTAACTCAGCTATCTTTGGGCTTAGTAGTTGAGAACCAGACATACTAAGTAAAGAAATAACGTTTTTTTTTTTTGTTTTCATAGAGTCAAAGAAAACAATTTCATCACTTCAGGTTTAAAGTCAAAAGCACAGTTGACTTTGGCAAGAATAGGTAGTAGCACAATGTAGAATTTAATTTCACTTATTAGCTCCAACAGGGACATGACTAAGCTCATTAAAATAAAAGGAATCTGACACAGGTGTCACGGCAAAATACTTCTGGTAAAGGTTTCTGATATGGATTTTCTTCCACCCTGTTTCTCAGCTACCGCAGTTTTAGCCTTCTATCTGCGCTACTCTTCTTGTGTGATTTGTCCATTGACTTCTTTTACTCTTTTATGGGCTCTTGATTTAGGGCAGTAAAGTCTCAAGGAAGAGGAAATTCCATTAAAGATTCACGTGTCTTTACTTCACTTATTTATTAGAATTCCCAACTTGAGGTGTGGGACGTACCTACAGAGGTAGTTTTGGTTGATGTTTTTAATGGAATAAAGCATACATGTTTTATTAATAAATAATACTACTGTAGTTACTCAAATAGATGATGACCCTGGTTGTAAGATAGCCCCCCCAATAATTAGATTCTATATATGGAAAATTTATAAATTTGTTATAGTTTTCCAGGTATATAATCTAATTATTGGAGGCTTGCCTTGAATTTTTCCCCCTCCCATTGCTACAGTAGGGAAAATAAATCTGCGGGACCAGGTAGCCCTTTGCACTCTGCCTCCCCCCAACTTTTTCCCCTGGCAGCCCCCTCCCCCTCTCCTTACTTTCAGACCCTGCTCTGTCTGAGCACATGGAAGCAAGGAAGACATTTGAAAACAATAACCTTGAAATCAAACATGGCTGTAGCAATGGACATACAGGACCTATGCACTTAGTGCATCCAGAATTGATGCATGTTACCTTTCTTTTTAAACTACTGCAAGTTTTAGGACAGCTGCTCCATAAACATACTTTTGAACAGCACTTTGGCACCTATTTGTATGTAGTACAAACTATGTGTGATATTAATCCAAAGCCAAAGGCTTTCATTGTACCACATAGTTAGTTGAGCTGGGTCCCACCAGAGTCAACAGGATTTCAAGCCATGGTGACCCCACAGCTCAGTACTACTCAGTATGTGTGTGGATTCCAAATACCCCTCCCAAAGGATCCACGTGTTAATTAGCCCCTAGTCATGACTAGAACTGGGTGTTCTTGTCACAAGTCCTGGGATACTCCAAAAATTTATATGCAGATGAGGTACAGGGTAACATGATCCGGTTTCACCTCATGGAGGGAAGAGCCACAATAAACATCTGCGCCAGGCTGAGAGAACAGGTGACAGAGGGATTCTGGTTAAACTGTATACAAGGTTGTGGCTCACCATGACTTGAAAAAGAGTCAGCAGTGAGGGGGACTGCACTTAATGGGCACTGCTATATGTCTTATTTAGATAGGCTGCAGTAATCTATTCTTGTGGTAGGTTCCCATCAGCATGTTTGCCCAATTCAGGCCATTTTGTATATAACTATGTTCAGTGTTGGCTGTGTTTAATCAACTTCATAGTTGGTTTCTGTTGCTGAACATGTGCCGCTTTTGGCTGCAATTTAATGATAGTGCATTTAGTGAAATTTCTTTGTGTGTGATTATAAGATGAGGAGCTTTCTTTCTCATGCCAGTTGGCAGAACAAACCTCGTATAGTATTTGAGTACATGTGGTAATAATAAACAGTTAAATTCCAGGTTCCATTTTGTTAAAGTTGTCAGATTTTTAAATGAAGTATCAGTTTCAATGAACTATGAAATAATAATACTCATTTTATAGTTCTTTTGATCCAAAGATCTCAAAGTGCTTTACAGACAACTAAGTTACCTTTAGAGGATTCCTAAATAGTGAATATTATCTATTTTTACAGCTAGAGGAAAACCAAAACTTATAGGGAGTAAGAGACTTATGGTAAAAAGGTGGTAGGGTAGAGAGGAGACAGGGTAGAAGCAAAACAAAGTGCTTGAGCTATAATGAGACCTACAGCCCTCTGCTGCAGTCACTGGCTGAAACTTTGAAATTGTGGCAGCTGCATACAGTGATATGGTCTCCAGCCAGGAGGTGTGACAGGACTTCTGCATCCTGTGGTTCCCCTTCACCCCCTACTGGGGGCAGGGGCAGCGGAGTGGACTGTCAGTGTATGTTCTGCCTCTGCTGTCCTGGAACACTCCCCTCCCAGAACAAGGAGACTACAGCAGGGTTGATTCTCCATAAGCGTTTTCCTGTGTGCTTAACCTCTGCTTTTCCACTGTAACCAGAAAAAGGTGCAGGGCCTCTAGTCTCCCAGTTTTCAGTCTCCTGGTTCCAGTGAGGGGATGTAGGGCCTCCAGTCTCCTAGTTCTTGTGGTGGGGTGCTCCAGGAAATGACAGTAAAGCATGCAAGAGTGCTCATTGACAGTCTGCCCCTCTCTTCATCCCTCCTGCTGTGTGGGGAGGGCAGAGCACTGTGGAAAGCTCGAAGACCGAGCTGTGCCCTGTCACGCTCCATAGAGCATGTACACATAACAAAAAGCACTTCCTTTTGAAGCACTTTATAAATAGAAAATGGTTCCTACAGCAGCAGGAGAAGGACTCTATGCTGACCCTTTTGCAGCCTTAAGTATAAGGTGGGTGGATTGGGAAGGGGCATGTAAGATATGAGATGACAGGTCTCTGCCTTTCAGTGCTTCTCTAATTTATACCAGTGGGATATACAGGCCTCCAGTTGGTACCGAATCCACCTAAAAGCCACTTTCTCTTGAGGTAGTGTCTTCTGTGATGTGCACCATCCCCGGATTTCTATAAAGCCTTCCGTTTTTTCAGGTTTGCTGCCTGAAAGCAAATCAAAAGGGGTAGGATCAGCCTTGTAACTCATCTATTGTTAGAAATGACTACATTTTCCATCCTTTAAATTGTTTTTAAACAATAAAGGCAAACAAGGTAGAATCTTAACAAATGGCAATGAGTAGCAAAGGTAATTAGTCCAATCAAAGTGAACTGAATTATCATTCTTTATACCTAATTACACTTGTCTAAAAAGAAATAAACTGACACAACAGGTAATTACTGTAAATGCCCTATGATACTCAGCAGCCTTCTCCCCCACACAGTGGGCACTGATCCAGTCAGGACTGGAATACACTGCTTTTCTCCTTGCTTTCCAGATAGTGCCACAGATCTGAATTCTGCCCTTAGGTACATGTACACAGGGCTCACAGCAATTTCTGCATGAGATCCACATTTGAATACAGAATTGGGCTCACTGTAGCACATAGGTAGCTATCCCTGATTAAGAATCCTATCCACTGTTTTTCTTCCACAAAGCATTTTTCTTTCTCTCAGAGGGCGGGACTGGGCCAATTCTAAGTAGATACCCAAGTCTCTCTGCTCACATGCCTCAAGTAATTGACAGTGATCTCTCAGTCTAATGATATTAGGGCATTATATAACAGTGTGTGTGGAGGCTGACAGCATCACAATGGTGCGGCCTAAGGAGAAAAGGATATATATTAAATCCTAGAAAAACAGCTAGATCCATAAATGTCAGAGCACCGTCTCAGAGCAGCATGAGGTGAAATTACATATTACATTTAGACCATACCAAAGGCACTTAAAAGGCAAATGTCTGCATGTTAAAGCTTGTTAACTTGTGATAAATGCCCTCTGAGCGTGTCAGAGTCACGCTAGTTTAGGCAAAGGTTAACTCTAAGCCGTCCTACCCAGCTTGCGTTAGGGTAACATCAGTCTAATCCATGGAGATAAAATGAGCAATTTACAATCCTCCAGCATCCCAGAAGGCACTGTTCCCAGCCTCTCTCTTCCCCAGAGCAGGGATAGTACCCAGGTCTCCTAACTCCTAGCCATGCCCCTGCTCACTAGATCTCTAGTAACAGGTCAGACCTATGCAGGCAAGAAACAATATTGGCCCTTAATGTGCAGCTGCTCACAGTACACTCTGACTTCAACAATGCTTTAACATTTCAGATATTTACTAAATATAATGTATAATTTCACCCTTGGTTCTTTTAAAGGCTGCTTCTGCTGAGAGGATGGAGGACGAATTCTTGAAACAGGTGTTTTGTAGGTTAGCTGAAGAGGCAACCAGCCTTGCTTTGTGGTATGACAACTCCAGTGACTTCAGGAGAGCTACACCAAGGATTAATTTAGCCCTATACACTGTATAAATGCATAGCATACGATGGATGCACATTAGCTATCAGAGCCCAGATGACGGCAGAGAGAGACCTTCTGCTGATACGGCTCTGCTTACTCTCATCTAGTGCCCATACACTTCAGAGCCATGAGCAATGTAAGTGACAGGAACAATTGAGAGACTTGAACTCATCTTGAAATCCCATCTGAAGTTTCCCAGCTGCCAGTACAAAGCTTCACCAGTCTAAATCAGCCCTCCCCCATACTCGGGTCTTTCCCAGACAGCTGCAGATTTTGCAGTGATATAGGAATTGTGCTGTTGCATTTTACTTTTGGGCTCATGTATCATTGCTGGGATTGGCAATATAGGTTAGGTTCTGGCAGCTTGTACCGGGAGAATCCCAGGTGAATCCAGCCTTGTGACTAGTTTCTTTGCCCACGCTGGCAGGCCACTAAATACATCACATATTCCACAAAATGGCTTCCATCAACAGAAGACAATCACAGAAATGCCAGTGGGGAAAATGTGGTTTTCTAAAAATATATTTCATATATTCACTAGGAAACTGTAAGTGCAAGGGAAAAGACTGTAGCTTCCTGGGAAAATCTTCTCCCTTTCAGTTTCTCTTTCTTTGTTTTTTTTCATTTTGTTGGAGCAAATGACTTCTTCCTCCAAAGGGCTGTTGTTGTTATTGTCTTTTTAAAGATGATATTTTAATATTATCTGATGTTTTCTAGAAAACTTTTCAGTTTGGCTGGTGTAACATATTTTAGCTTCATTGGCTTCTTTGCTGGGTAGGAATGCCAGAAAAAAACACATTGACCTTGGCTCCTGTCCTGAGAACAGAGTACAGGAACAGTTTTTTGTATCAGTAATTTACCATTTAAGATTCTCCCCTCCTCCCCCTTCCTTTATATCTGGAATGAGAAGCATCAGAATTTGCACACTTTATAAAAAGTTGTTGGGGAGGATTTTGACAAAATATTTTTTGAGTTCCACTTTGTCTTTTAAAGAAAGAGAGAAGTAATTTGAATAACTCTTCTGATTAATTTCTTTCATTCCACCAATGCAATTCGAAGAATTAACTGGAAAAAATATAAGTTGTCCTTATTAATATTTTAAGCCATTCAGTCAGTTGTTCCTGGGTTGTATGTTCATCTTGACTGTACATGTGCACACATACAGAAACAGTAGATCTAATTGTGTATCTGTTTTATACAGAAACAGTAGAACAGATTGTGTATCTATTTTCTCTTGCTATGCTAGCAACAGCTGCAAAATGTCTGGCAGCACAGGGAAAAAAGCTGTACCCATCGATTTCCTCAGAAGTGCCACAGGATATTGGCTCTGGAGGAGTGAGGTTAGACTCTTGTGAACCCTGTGTTACTTGAGGTACAGTTTGGTGCAAAGCTAAGGATTCTGGGCCCATGAGAAGGGGACATTGTGAGGCATGAGATAAAAAAAGAGAGTATCTTGTTGAGAAGATATTTCCAGATGCAATTTACCTCTGTAAAGATTGTTACTCAGTCATAAACATTCAAACAAGATTTCTTTTACTCATCTGCAGTTCTTCTGAACTTCTTTAAAGCAAGTTAATGGGAATGAAAAAGTTCAGAAGACAGTCTGTTGAGCTCCCTATTCATCAACTCATTCAAGGTGAATCGCTGTCATAAGAGGCATTGGCATATCTTATGATTTCTGAATTTCATTTGTATCAGCTTATGTTTGTTAACACATTCAGGTGTCCTCAGCTTGTTAATGGCAATGTCTAATGGCCTACTAAGAGATTGATCATATTTTGCTCATCCCAAGTAATGTATACTCTTAAAAAGGGGTCTAGATCCTTTTTCTGTATAAAAATATCTATGGAATAAAGGGGTAGGAGGGAAGCAAAACCTATTTCAAAAGTTTTCTTAGCCAGATGCCTAAAATGCTAGATGCAGAGTCCAAAATAGGAATCCCTAGGTGAAGTTCTATAATCTTTATTATGCAGGTGGTCACAGTTGATAGTCATAATAGCCTGTCTTGGCCTTACAATCCCATAAAAAAATAGCTAAATACCAGATAGCGACTGTCATGTTTGTCAGGAAACAAGACTCGGGTAAGTAAGACCTCAGCTATACAGTAGATGGAATCACTTCATATGCATCGTCTATATTAATCCAATAACCTGCCAGCTGGCATCCTTTTGCAGTGCTTATGACACATCAGAAAAACATAGAGTCTCATTTTGACCAACTTTGCAGGGTGTGTGCTAAGCTGGTCTTAGCTGGAGGTTGCTCTTTTGCTTTTAACTTGGCCACAGATGGGAGATCATTTCTACCAATAAGAATTTCTCTGCACATGTGACTTAAAGCTGGAGGCATATGGCAATGGGGCTGAGACTCCCTGACTACACGTCCCAGCTCCCTGGCTTTTAAATCACTGGATGTGCAGCCCAGCGGGGGGGCATACACAGCATTTAGAGCCCATGGGGCCTGAACTGGAGCGGGGTGGCATTTAAAGCCCGGAGACCAGGAGCTGGGCATAGCTTCCAGGGCCTTAAGTCCTGGCCCCACAGATTTTGGATCCCTGCCTATGCTCCTCAACTGGACACGGGAGGCAGTATTGGGGGGCCAGGAACCTGGGTAGAGTTAGCTTCCCCAGCCACAGTTCCTAGCCCCCAGGGTTTTGCAGTACCTGCCCCAACTGCCCAATTAGGCAGAGGATGCAGCAAGGAGAAGCCAGCAGGGTCTGGGAACCAGGCTTAGGGACAGCCTCTGTGCCCTGGTTCCAGATTCCATAGCTTTTGCAATCCCTGCTGTCCAGCTGGGTGGCAAGGTGTCATTTAAAGCATGGGGGCTGGGAACTGGTGTGGGAGGGGCATTCTTACAGAGGTGGTACCCCCGGGGCTCGGGGAAAGCTCCAGCCCTGGGTATTCCTGTCAAGTGCATGGGGCAGGGCTCTTCTCCCACAGGAGGAACCCTACCACATCCCCAGGAGGGTTCCTGCTGGAGGAGAATGGTCCCTCCAACCCATCCCGCCTATAGGCTGATTGGCATGGGGGCAGGGTCCCCGTGGCTCCCTGACAGCTGCTTTGCGGGGAGGAAAATTAGAGTGCTGTGGGATACTGTGTATCTTCAAAGTGGGAGAAAAACATGGAAACACAGGCTGTTCCTATTCAAGTTAGTGTAGGAGGGAAGAGATCTTTCTGGTTAGAAAAGGCAGAACTTCCATGCAGAAGAGCCATTCAAAAGAAAGTCCTGGAGTGACCATACATTTTCTGTGCTGGGAGAAATGCCTTTCACCCAGCACAAACATAACATCTGTACATGACCATTAGCTGTCTCTTAAGAGGCTGCAAAGCATCAGAGAGTTCATGATGATTGTAGTTCTACTTCATAGTCATAACTTACAAACATGTAGGATTAATTACTTTGTATCTGTCTCGTGGTTTGGAAATGTAACCTGGTCTATAAAAATGTGATGTAGTCATTACTGGTACTTCTCCTTATGTACTGATTTGTAATTAAAGTAAAAAAAGAAAAACATTCTAAAAGTATAAACATGGTAAAGGATATAAAGTTTATAAAAATATGTTACCCATCTCTGAGAGATGTTTCTTTGGAGGGTTTTTACCTGTGATAGGAAACAGATCTCATGCTCATTTCCATCTCTCCACATTTTAACCACGAGTTGGTGCCTGCTAACAGCCTGTGTTTCCATCAATTTCTGGTATCTTACCTTGATCTAAAAGGTTTTCTTAGTGTCTCATGGATTAGTTGGCCAGTCTTGCTTTTTTTGGAGGACTTATTCATCTTTCTGGCCCAGAGCTGTTTCCCAGTGGCCTGAGAATATGTGGGGGATAGACCACACATGCTGCTGTGGTGGGTAGGTTGGGCTTTTGTGTGTTTGCGTCTACGATGTGTTGCTGTGGGTTTTGGAGTTGCCAGTCATGTCACACGATGCATTAGTTGGTATGCTCTAAGTTTTAACTTAAATGATACCTTGTCACATGACAGAAATCAAAGTTAGAATTAACATTCTAGATAGCCTATGCAGTCATCTTTCCTGCTAGCTTTTGAAATGTCTCTTTCAGACAGAATGGAAGTTTGGTTTTAATAGAACGTCTTAAAAATTCAGTGTTTAAGGAAGACTGAAATAGTTTATAGGTTGTTGTGCACACTTCATCATGTTTTTCCAGTACCTTCCGTACGTGTATCATACCAGCCAACTAACTAAGCATTACTTAGTTAGAATCAGGTGTACATACCATTTTTTCTGATTGAAAAACCAAATTGGAACACAAATTTTAAAATTTCTTCTAAAATAGAAATTTTGAAACATTTTACTTTAAATACCTAAGAATATATTAAATAGCATAGAATTAAAACCAATGTTTTCATATTCTATGCAATCCAAATAAAATTAGTCAAAAAAACAAAGTTAAAATAAGTATTGTTGCTTTATCTAAAGGAAATATTAGGACACTATCACAATGAAACAGGAGTCAGAATTGTTCATTTTGAGTTCCCACTGTTGAAAATATTGTTGAAACTGATATATCTGCCCTTAAATCATTATAATATTTATGAAACTACCTTTTTCCAATGGAATATGGTTCTGTCCATTTTCTTCCATTGGCTCTGCTTACTACAGTGTAACTTATGCCTCATGTTCCTTATCTGGCCCCTGTGAACTTGGCTTCAGGATTTTAACTTTATTTCCTACCAGGCCAAACAGCCTGAAGGGAGAATTGTAGCTAGATAAATAGCTAGTAGGAGCGTGGAAGGAGATATAAATGGAAGAACCCCACCCTCTTCAGCTTTTAACCCTTCTTTTTTACCCCGAGACCCATCAGCTGTGGATGGGCCTCACAATCTCAGCCTTTGGCATACAGGAAATATAGATAATCGTGGGATTTCTTTTGCATTGAGCAAAAGCTCACTGGTAGCCTTCAATATTAGATCCTGCCTTCTTGAGAGAGGGAACACTGGCTTGGAGCTTGGGTAACTCTATTCTCTTTTGAAAGCACCTTTGATATGAACTGCCTTTTGAAATGGGCAGGAAGAACATTAACTTATATACTTTGAATGTATTTCCTTGCAACTGCAACCTTGCAAGTCGAATAGTTTCCTCACCCATTCTTTCCCAGGGTCAAAAGCCCATGTCCTTGGAAGAATATACGCCTACTGCCTTCTGTTCTATCTGAACAGGGAAGATGTCAGCTTTCATTGCTGTTCAACTTGGTTTGAGTATTCACTTCACTGCTACTTTATGTGTCCCTTGTGGTGAGAGGAGAACAAGTTCTCACTGATTTTTTTTTTTTATTTCATGCTTGCAAAGAAAATTAGCATTTCCTGGTCTGCTTGAGTTCACAGCAACAACATGAAAAAGACAAGTTTGGAAGAAGATCATAACCAATTATTTTTCCCTTTTTCCCTACTAATCCAAATACCAGGGTTTGCTTAGTCCTGTCTAGGCTAGTGCAGGACTGGTCCATAGCTGTAACTTAGGTCATACCTACACTGGCATTGGACCAGGCCAGGAAGCATTGCAATGAAGCAAGACATGCTTGTCTCACATGCGCTGCATCCCAAAACAGGTGACATGGAACAATACTGGGCCTGTGCTAGTAGCTCTGTCCCTCAGGCTTATTGGTGTGCACACAGCACCACTCTTAAGGTGGCTACATTACATCCAGTTGGGGGTGTAGCACATGTGGAACAGGCATGCCATTCATCACAGCAGTGTTCCCACCTGTCTGTGCAAACTTTCTCAGTTTAAAATGGAGGAGGACCAGTACTCCCTGACTCAGGACGATTCTCCTGTGCTGAATAGATCCTCTAGAATCAGCAGTGCAAGGTTTGCACCCCAACTCTCCTGGTGGTGAGGCTTAGAGCAGCAGCACAGCAGCTGCAAATGAAAACTGGGCTCTATCTGAATTATTCTCAGACTTTAGGAGAGTTTGCGTCAGGGTAAGAGCCTCTCTCTGCTTTTATTCTAAACCTTCAACAGTTCTGAGATGACTATCTTTCCAGTTGCTTAAAAGAGCATTAAGGGAACATTCTCAAGGCTGGGCAGCCTAAAATTAGACCTAACATCTGTGTTTTGGTTTCTAGGCAAGCTTAAGAGAAAATGATTTCTGCCTGCTTTGGTTCTCTGACTGTGAATAAGAACAAAGCAGAGAGGCTGAGCAGAGGGCTGGTGTGGCTATATGGAACCCAGAAGTCTAGGTCTCCAGCAGTCTTGTCACTCAGTAAAACTGAAGCATATTGAATGCTACGGTTAGCTTGAGAAATCACATCTTGACTTTTCACACTGGTGTAGATCACAAGCAAACTTTTTAAGCTCAGTGGGGCCGACCCACTGTAGCACTGGCCTAAAAGACAGGAGAATTGGACTTTCTGCAGTTTCCAAAATAAACTTTTAGATTTCTGACATTCAGTCTACTTAGCCTCTGTCTGGCTGGTGCCAATATAAGAGTGCACTAATATAATAACACACATGTTTGGATCTATTCACTTATATCAGGTATTCCTGACATTTTAACCTGTACTCAGGTATTGAAATATTCACACCCATCAGTTGCTGTTGATCTCAGGAGACTTTGGGATGGTAACAATGCGTGGGGCATTTATAGATGTGCTCTGGGAGTGGGGGGTGTGGGGACACTTGAATTAAAGTGGCTCTGAGAGCCACTTTAATTAAAGCGCTAGAAACATCATGTGTATCAGCATCCCCACACTGAAAAATGTCAGTGGGGGCACTTTAATTAAAGCTCATCATTTAATTAAGGCACCCCCACCACCATTTTGCAACGTAGGGACACTGGAGTCTGTGTGGTAATTACCACGTTCCAGTAGACTCAATTAATCAAGTCTGCTGCAACACATTGTAAAGTGTGTAGGTGCACTGCATGTGTATAGGGGCACCTGTAGCTATTCAGAGTTGTCAGCTGCAGTCATACACATGTGCACACAATGTTGCTGGGTATTTTGGCAAGGTCACTGGTCATGCAGCGGTCTTGCTAAAAAAAGGACATTAAATGTGAGATGCTTGGGAATTTGTACCTGGGCAGCTACACCTGTAGCTGATTGTAAGTGGAAAGAAGGACACAGTTTGCTGGGATAGTTTAATCAGAACTGATAATATCCTCTTTAATAGGATTGCTTAAAGAACATTCTGCCAAAGAGGCATAAGGTGTTATTGTTGTATAAAAGTAAGGCCATCTCTGTGCTGTAAGGGTTTGCAAATACAGCTGAAAGTTCATTTCCCAGTATAGTTCATGTAGTTTCCTAAAACTAAATAAACCATGCTAGCAAAAGCATTTCCGTGCTGCTGTGACTGCATTTGTATTATGGCTTTGGCCAGTTTAAAAATGTTTTATTTTTTAAAAAATCATGCCTTAACACCACTGCTAAAAGCTTCTAGCATAGCTTCAGCCTAACATACTAATGGCAGGCCCTTCTCCTGCTTTTTCTTGTGGTTGAAGTACATTGAGTAATCCATAATAGACAGCATAGTTTTTCTCACTGATTTGCAACGTTGTAGCTGCAGTGCATATTTAAGTCTGCTATACAGTCCACAGCTTTTTAAGCCACACGTGTCTTTTTTCTGATTTTCCTTGCTATGTTTCTCCAGTGCCCAAAATCCATGCTTTAACTAAGACCTTGCCTCTTCTCTAACTTACTTGCTTTATCCATCAGTAAAAGTTCAGACTAGAGGTGCACCAATACATTGGTCCAGTAATAAATAAGTACTGATATAAAAAGAATTGGCTGTATTGGAAATCAGCCTTAAGTGGCCTATAATTTGGCTGATAAACGCCCATGCATTTCAACCCCTGCCTCCCCCCATGCACCAGGAAGAGCTGGGGCTGCACCAGGCAGGTGGTGGCAGCACAGGGTGAGGGGCTACAGTGAAATTTGGGGTGGCTGCAGCCCCCTTCATAGTCCCCCTCCCAGTGCCACCACCACCTGCCCCAAGCCTCGTCCCTGCTGAGAAGATCCCAGTGTAGCCCCAGGTCCAGCCCGCAGCTGCAGCCCACCCATCCTGCCCTGCGTAGATCCAAGAGCATACACCCCCTCCCCCTCCCCCGTGCCCTCCCAGGGTGCAAGCAGCGGCAGGAGCTGCCCCCAAGAGACAAGCTGCGGCTCCTTTCCGCACACTGGCTGGGCAGTGTCTGCCCCTACCCCTGCCCCCCATACCTCTTCCCTCTCCACTCCCCTTCCACCACAACGGACTTACCAGCTGCACACACCTGTATCGGAAATCGGATCAGTATTGGCCAATCTGCATCCTTAAAAATCAGCTATTGGTATCGGCCCCCAAAATCTCTATTAGTGCACCCCTAGTTCAGACCTTGTGACACTGATTTCCTCAGCAACAATTTAATTGCCCAGTTAAATGAAGATCCTGTAACCAAATAAACAGTCTCAAAAGAAACTTGTAGGCTTTTCAAGCAATCTGTGAAGTTGTATCTACACTGGTAGTTAGGGTTGACCTAAAAATTGCCGTTAGGATTGACATAAATACCTTGAGGCTTTTATCATGAGCATTGTATTCTTCTGTCTGTGAACTGAGTCTGGCATTGTGGGGCCCATGTCTGAACCCCTTGTATATATATTGAGCTATTCTTAAGTATAAGGGTTGCAGAATTGGATACATAAAGCCATGTTGTCAGGTAAATAAGCAACTGTGTTTCTTTGGCAGGCGGAAAGAGGGCTGCTCTGTGCTGGTGTACAGCTGTCAGAGCCAGCTGTCACCCACAAACTGGAAACTAAAGGAACACTGTTTTAACATATGCTGCAGCTAGGAACAGGATGGGTACAAACGGGCCCACAGAATCAGTGCTGGATGCCCCACCCTCACTTTCTCAAACTAAGTATCAGAGCTTGCACCTTAGAGACCATCTGCACCGATGTTCTTTTCCAGCATGCTTGTCTCTGCAATGAGAATTAATTAACAAATACTGTTTTAGCTTTGAGCATGTGGCTATTGACACAGGTGACAAGACATTCACTACCTGAGTCAAAACTACCATAAACTGAAAACAGTCATAGGAAATTCAGTATGACTGAACCCACAGGGGATAAGCCAAATTTGGCATATGGGGAAAAGGGACTAAATCAGGAAGGGAAAATATCATTAGAACAGTCATTTTAAAAGAGGAAAATTGAAAACTGTATGTCATATCAGCTAAGGTAAATCAGTCTAGCTCTATGAACTCAGGAACTTTCCTGCCACATGAAAACGATATTACTATCTCCTTTCAGCCATTTACTTTAAACATGCAATAATTGCCATCTTAAGTACTGGACTGTACTGGAGTTTAGGACACTTTTGATGTGATATAGGCTGAAGCCACAAGCAATATTCATAGTGCTCAGGATACTTCTACATTTTGATTGTCATGTGTAGCAGTGTGTGTACAGAGAGTGCAATTGTCTGGTTGTTTTCTTTATCTTTCTGTGTGAAGTCCATACCATAATACCAGCATGCAAGGTTGCCTCTAAGGTGCGTGGCCACGCACAACTAAAAGTCTGGCCGCACACCAGCTTTTCAAGGCCGCGCGCTGGGAGAGGAGCTGAAGGTAAGCTCCGTGGTGAGGCGGGGGCAGGGGCCTGGCATGGGCTCCTCTGGCTCCCGGGAACTCCTCCTCTCCCCCTGCATCACCTCAGGGAGCGAGGAGGCATGTGGCATCAGGACCAGGGAGTGGAGCACTTTCCTGGAGCCGGCAGAGCTCACAGAGCAGTTCCCCAGAGCTGGCAGAGCCTCATTCAGGGCAGGCAGCAGCTCCTCCTCGAGGTGAGGCAAGGCAGGGATGAAGGCTGAGGCTGGGGGCTGGCGCAGGCTGCACTGGCTCCAGGGAACTGCTCCGCAGGATCCGCCAGCTCCGGGGAAGCGCTCCACTCCCTGGTCCTGATGCCATGTGCCTCCTTGCTCCCCAAGGTAATTCAGGAGAGCGAAGCAGTTCCCCGGAGCTGGTGGAGCCTGCGCCAACCCCCTGCCCCCAGTCCCCCACTGCCTGCCCTGGGTGAGGAGTGAGGAGCTTACCTTTGGTAAGTGTCCCATGCTGCACCGAATTGGGGAGGCAGGACTGAAGCAACGTGCTCACAGGCCACTACTCCTTAGAGGAAACATTGCTAGCAAGTCATGCCTGGTCATGAGTTGCATGGTGATTTTTCCACTTCCTGGGTAGTTCAGTTGGTACATGACTTTTCACACTCAGAATCCTGCTAGGTTTGTCTAGAAATCCATTTGGTGTCGTGATATATAGCTGAATTGTGCCTATCTTGGGAATTAGGTTTTCTAAAAGATACAGCTAGTATGAAATGTTTTAAGTTAACTTTTTTTTTAATATCCCATTTCTGAGCAAGCACATTTTAAAATTATTTATCCTGCAAAAAATTGACTAAACTGGGGCTAAGGACAGAAGTTACATATAAACTGGCTTAAGTGATTGGAAACTGGTTTAAACTCGTAACAGAGCAGAAGTTCAGTGCACATGAGCCGCTTTCAAAATGTAAAAAAACAGTTTAAGATAAACCTGGTTGTATGTAGTATCAGACTTAACTGATTTAGGTCAAACTGGTTTATGGAATTCCTGCCCCAGACCCCTTCCTGGTTCAAGTTAACTCACGGTCCCCCAGCATCCCAGGATGCTTTGAAGCCATGAGCTATGCTGTCTGCTCCAGTGGAACAAGGACTGCCTCGCCCCTCTTCTCCTTAGCTTGCTTGCTGCCTGTGTCTGTCAGCTCATAGGGATGGGGGGAGGGCAGGAAACAGACCCCCAGCTTCCCCTAGCCAGAGTCTACACAGCAGGTGGGGGGAGGGAAAGCCCCTGTGGTGGGGTCTTCTTGACCTTTGGCAGGCCTCCCCCTCCCAGCTGCTGATTGCTTCAGCAGCTGCCACAAAAGGGAGGAAGAAGAAGTCCTCCTGGCCAGGTGCCTGCCCATGCAGCCCAGCATGGGGGCACTGGAGAGCCCCTGCTTTGCAGGGCTCCTCCTCACCCCAGCTCAGGGTCCCCCAGCCCAGGGCAGGCTCAGGGAGCTGAGGAGAATTCTTCTCCTCCCAAACCCCAGAGCTACTTGCCTTAGCCCCTGCACCCCCACAGCTGGTTTTACATCAGTTGCTGCAAGTCTGAGGCACAACTACTTGCAGAGGAGTGGAAGAATTTCCCTCTGCACCCTGAGGCTGCCCTAGGCTGTCCCTGAGACGTGTGGGGGCTAAGGAAGCAGCTGTGGGGTTTGGAAGGGGTAGAATTCCCCTCAGCTCCCTGGGGCTCACTGGGGCGCTGGGCTGGGGTGGGGGGAATCTCCCCAAGGGTGGAGCTCTCTGGTGTCCCCAAGCTGGGCTGCACAGGCAGGCATCCGGCTGGGAGGACTCCTCTCTTCCTCCCTCCTGTGGCAGTGGAAAGTGGGGGGCGGGATTCTCCTCAGCTCCCCAGGGCTGCGTGGGCCAGGGAACTGAGGCTGCAGGAATCCTTCTTAGAGGGAGGTTCCCCCAAGGTGGGCTAGCACTGGGCAGGGGGCTCCTTAACCCCTGTGGGAGGACACCAGGGGCCTGGGGGCATGTACTGGGGAGCTAATTAGGGACACTTGGCTGAGCTGGCAATGGCCATCAGGCTGGGAGATGTGCTGTAGCGCCCCCCACCTGTTGACTTGGGTCCGTGCAGGCCTCCCCCTGCCTTTCCCAGTTATTGGTTCATCTTATGCAGCTTAAAAGAAACTGCCTAGATGGAATCGATTCTGCCTCAGGCTTTTTGACTGTCTGTACTTAGCCCCAGTGGTTTTTGCTCGAGTTTTAATACTGTTCTCTGGTAGTTTAAAAGGATATTTCTGGCTAGGCAAGGACATCTTGCTCACTGTAAATGAAAGCTGACTACACATAAAGTGCTGTTAGAAACACAATAATCACAATTTGTAAAAGCAGATTATTTTATTTTGCTGATGTCATCATGTTTTAGTCAGTTTTCTATTACCTACAACTACTGTGGGTGCAAAATTCCTGTATAAAATGTTTCAAGGTGACTGTGTCTCTCTATACTCTTTACAATCTGATTCCATGCAATTTATGTAGACTGGGGGAAAACAAACAGTGCATGGATAGACTGAATTCTAAAGAAGCACTAATGATTACCTACCCATTAAAATAAAGCTCTCTTTAGGAAGATATCCCAAAGGAATATGCATAAAACAAGTTTAAGACCAGTTATTTAAACTGAGGCCTCCTGCATGTTGATTTAAATTATTATTTAAATAACTTTGATATAAATCCATCCACTTCAGTTTTCTGTCACTTTCTTTTTACAGAATGTTAATGGGTTTTCCTGTGTTTGTTTTTCAGTCCATATAAGAGGGAAAGCTCTTTTAAATACATTATATGTTCTATGTTAAACATATGTTGTATGTACTGTGCAGGCCACAACCTGAAGGGACATGTTTATTCATGGAAGGGAACTTCAGGAGGGAAATATAGATGGTCAGACTCTCAAGAAAATGTGTTTAATGGACAAGCCTAACTTAAATAATGTTATGACTATTTTGAATCTTGCTTCTTGCAGAATTCTGTGCTTTGCTTTTCCTAAATTGGTTTATATAACAATATGATATTTTACAGATGCTCTTTTCCTTTAGCAAATCTGGTAGCAATTTAATCAGAAGGTGAAACTGAGAGCACCAGTTTTCTATGGCTGGTCAGTCTGGATTGTTAGCTTACATACTTTGTATTAACAACCCAACCTGAATTCACAAGACCCCATCATTTTCATACCAACATGCAGGAATTGATGCTGGT
>NW_017729029.1:1651002-1691473 GCF_001723915.1 Gavialis gangeticus
GTTCCCCAGGGAACTGTGTTGAAATCTAAAGCACCAGTGAAACGGGTCACATGGAATTTACAACAGGAAGAAAGCGATGTGTTGGCTGCAGAGAAAACGCCACGTAAGGTTTTTGATGTCTGTGTGATATAGAGATGCTTGAAGAGTGAAGGTGTTATAACGTCCATTCCCCCGTTCATTTTCAAGTTGCATATGTTTTACATTATTCTTCACCTCTTGGCCTACAGGTTGTATAATATTGCTGTGATGATTAAACAGCTGTTGCTTTCCATCATGGATAGGACAACATTTAAGTTGTTGACAAAGTGATTTGTGTATGTATGTGTTTGGGGCAGATGTTAGGCAGCTTTAAATTGGCCTTGCTCCAGTTAAGTCAGTCTTGATTTAAAATATGATTAAAACTGAGTGCTTTGATAACTTGGGCTTAAATCAGTTTACTCTGGCAAGGTCTGTTGATAACCTGTAACATTTAGAAGGATACAGTCTCTTTTTCACTTCTGCCACATGGGGGAAAAGTCTGTGTGGTGATAAGCACCTTGCATAGACCTGAATCGCAGACATGAAAAATTCTTCTCCAGAATGAGTATTATGTTTTCAGTCCAGAGAGCTCCTCTTGTGGTTTAGCAGCCTGGCTTTGGCTGTTCTGGGGCAAAGAGGGAAGAAATCAACATATTCCTCAGCGGAAGTCTATTGTATATCACCGGGTCATATTTGGATAGGAAAATATGAGCAAGTTAAGTGTAGCTCACATTTGGCACAGATTGCTCAGCAACATGACAGGGTTTGGGCTGATCTCTGTCCCAAAGCTTGGACTCTCACCTTGTTACTGGCAATGTCTGTTTTGCTGATTAGCCCTGATGAAGCTGGGTTACTCACATCAAGCTCATATCCGGTTCAGACTTGCTCTTTATCTGTAGTCTTGGCGCATATTGACATTACGCGTGGGCAACAACAATCCTACAGAGCAAGAAATGGATGTTTCCAGTTTCCACATTTCATAAGAGAGCAGGAATGGTTCTTTGATCCTTGCTAGTAGCTATGGAGATGACCAATGCTTACCTATACCAGATTCATAGGAAGCAATGGAAAGAAGTTGCTGCATTTTCAGATGGCACTTGTCATGATAGTATTCATAAACTATTCATGACACTTCTTTTCTTATTATCAAGCTGCCTCCATATCTACAGTCTTGAAGGCTGTGGTCATGTTTATTTGGTGCTACACTACTTCACGTAACTTTAATGGGTTGTTGCCACTGGATCTTATACTTATGAACAGAAGCCATTTTGACAATTTTTCAGTGAGGCGTAGGTATTAAGATCTATGTATAGCAGAAATGTTAAAATCCTGTAAGCAGATGAAGGATATAAGCAGAGAGAAGCTTTGGCCTCTGGTTGCATGCTGATTTCTACACATGAATTTTGACACCCAGGAGAACTGAGACCAGTATTGGCACATTCAGTGAGTGAAATTCTGCAAATCACATTAAAAGCTCTCTTATGAAGGTCATGCTACTGACACCAGTGGCTTAGACACATACCTTAGTGAAGAGTTTCTAGAGCTGATTTTTGACATAGGTAGCCCCTGGTAGGTTTGGAGATTTTTACATTGTAGCCAGCCTTTGTAATTCCTTGAGAGGTGCTTATGTCTTCTCTTCAAAATGATTAGATAAATATTGCTAGTGCTAATGATTTTACAAGGGAGATGAAATAGTTTTTGGGTACATAAGAGACGTATGCTATTAAGTGATAATTCAACCCTGTTGCACAATGCGAAATAAAACAGCAGCCCAGGAATGGTTTTGGTATGTTCTTTAAGCCAGTGCTCTGTCTGTCATTTTGGCAGTGCTGCTCAGGGGCATAAACATATAAATTAAAGCTGTCTTGTTACTTGTGATCTCCTTTACAGTCACATGGCCTTTTTGTTGCCATGGTAATTGGTGTTGAGAGTGGAGGATCATGGTGCAGGTTAAATGAAATTAGAAGATACTAGACAGGACAGATTGTTTCCGTGGGAGATAAGTAGGGCTGTCTGGGCACCAACAACACCAAGGTCTTGTCCTTGGAGATTCCAGGTGTCTCCCAAGTCACCAGAGCAATATTGTCTGCAGCTCTGCTGACCTCATAGTTGTCAGTCCAAGTGCTTTTCATTCAGGTGTCAGTCCTGCGTCATATTGTGATGTATTTGAGACTGATTTTCTTCATGGATGTATTCTATATCAGATATTTCATCTGTTCCTCTCTCCTCAGTGATCTGTTGAAGCTGCTTCCTGGAATTCAGTGGGTAGAGGTATTACGATTTTGAACCAGGTTTTTCCCCCATGTTCATGAGCATGCACAGTATGTTGTTCAACAGAGAAGTTCTATATGTGAAGCAAAGTATTATACATGTGCAAAGACTACTGTTTCTTAGGTGTGGAAATATATGTCTCTGTCATTTCAACCTTTTAACCTTTTTTCCCTTCTTTATGCTCCATGTAGAAGTTGGTTGAAGAATTAGCTTTACTGATTACAGTTACAGTGAAAATTTGGACATTGAGGCCCATTAGTTTGGTTGATGTTACAGCCCTTTTCCATTCTTCTAAGGTATACCTCTGGAATGGATTCCTTGGGCTAGAAGGTTTTTTGAGGATGTCCCTAGCCACATGGGCATAGGTCATGAAAAAAAAAAAGAGGGGGGAGTGACACACACATAAGTGGAGGTCTCGGCTAAAAACTTTTTCCCAAGGATGGTTATAAAAACTTGATTTTCCATTTAAGCACAGGAATGAAAAAAGAATGTGTTACAATGTAGATTCCTTTGATAATGACAAAGAGGCATTATTCCTGTAATGTACAGGGAGGATAACATAGGGCCAAAAGTTTATAAAGTAGAGAAATTTGGGGGAAAATAAATTCAAATCAGAGTATTTTTCAGTGGATTTGTTCAAGTATTTCCTACACGTCAGGGTGTGAATATGACAGGAGGGGATTCTAAATATTCTAGATTACCTATGTAGCAACAATTGCTGTATCAACTATAAAGCTGGATGCTGTCATTGCTTCTTGGCATCCTTCATTCCGAAGTTGTGTTGGATCTGCCTTGCCTTCTTTCTCAGGGCAATTTGGAAGTTCCTCCATGAATCCTACTAATGTTTATTGAGCTCAGAATGAAGGCTGTGTTCTCTGATGTGTTTTTTATGGACGTGCCCCTCTTGTTCACATTGTGTACCATGCTTACTGATGTCTAAGAGATGTTATCTTCTACTTCCACTCCTGGTAGCCACACATGAAAGCAAGGGACAGTCAGTTTGGAAGCATATTCAAAGCTATTTAGAAAAGGGAAATAAAATTCAATATTCAAGGCTGTGTGTTTACAGACTAAACTATTAAAAAGCATTTTAAAGAATGGAATGCTTTTATGCTCCCAGGCAAAACTTGTTATCGAAATCAAAGCAGCTGAGTGACTGTGAGGTGAGGACTCAGTCCTGCTCTTGTTGGTGTCATCAGCAGTCAAATACCAATGTAAAAAAAAAGATGTGAGGATCATTCATAGAAAAGGCAAGAGTGTTCTTACCTAAACCTGTTATTGATTGGGACTTGGATCCTTGCTTAGCCTTATCCTTGCACACTCATTGGCATGAATTGCCTTTTACAAAGCGTTCAGTTGAAAATGTAATCATATAATCTTAGAAAATGAGGGTTGGAAGGGACCTCAGGAGGTCATCTAATCCAACCCCGTCCTCAAAGCAGAACTGTCTCAGCCAAGGCTTTGTCTACACAGGTCTTGAAAACCTGTGAGGATGGAGATTCAAGAGTGTGTGTGACCAAAAGACCACATTAGTGTTCCTATCTGATGAATGATTCATTGTGGGTGTGTGTAACAGGGGGCCTGCTTGGGGCCGCTTTCCCTGCGGCCTGCCCACCTGTTCCTGGACTAATTACCTATGTTCTCGCCCACCACACCTAGATGTTAATTAATTAGTTTAAAATATAATTAAGCAGGAGGCTGCCCATTTACTGCTCTGATGCCAGGGAGTGCTATCTGCGGCTCCTTTCCTCCCCTACACCACAGCCCAAGCCTCACAGATGGCATCTAGGTGTTCTCATCATCACTGGACCCACACTGGGCCCCAAAATCCTTCTATCAGGACCCCTCCAAGATCCCTCCATTCAGGCGACCTACCCCGCCTTCATTCAGGCTATCTAGCTCCCTGAAACTATTTTCCCTTCTCAGGTGTGGTCCCCCTGGGAGCTTTGGCTACCAGCCCTGGCCCACCTCCAGGCCAGTTGGGACCCCAAGCCCTCAGCTCTTGGGTGTCCCTCGCGGTGGGCCCCTGGCCCTCTTGACTGTCCTGGTCCTGGCCCCAGCATGGGCCAGTCAAAGGTACTCTCTTGATCAGGTCTGAGTCTCTAGCCCCTCACTCTCTACAGAGGTCTGCCCTCTGGGCCCTACACACAGTGGGGTTACCCACCCGGTAGTAGGGGCTAGGGGTTAAGGCGCCCCAACCCGCCTTTCACCGGGGTAGTAACTGGCCTGGCATTTCCTTGGGGCTCCCACACCACTGGGTGCCCTACCAGGCCACCCACTCCCGGCAGGGTGCAGTTTTAGGTCACACTCAGGACCAGGAGCCTCCTATCTATCCCCTACAGTTCCTCCCTTACCTCCAGATGTAGATCTGCAGCCCTCTGGCCAGGCAATGTTGTTGCCTGGCTTCTAGCAGTGGAACTGCAGTCTTTATATGGGCAGCCCCAGATCCCCAAATGGCTGCCCTAATCAGGCACCTGGCAGCTGCCAGCTCCAGGGCCTTAAAGTGGCAGGCACACACAGTCCCCTGTCACAGTGTGCAACTCTGAAATCATGGAACTCCTTTTTGGCTTACCCATGAGTTTGCACCCCCCTATATATTAGGTGAAGCTGAAAATCCATCTCAACATTCTTGCCCTTTCTGCCATCCAGAAATACATCCTCTTCCAATAGGCACTTTTAAATAATGATACACTGCAGTTCAAATACTTGGTCAATGAAACACTGGGAACTTTGGGTCAGTGGAGTTTGATCACATCAAACACAACTGGATTACTTCTCCTTTAAGATCACTGGGTAGTTGTGTTTTAAGATCCAAGTAGTTCCAGCCACTGCAAATTGCATGGATGGGATGAAGTGCATCAGGGAAAAGGTTGTTTAATGTCTAATTAAGATAGTGGGTGGCTAGGAATGAAGTGCAGGGGCCACACAGATGTGGTGGGGTAGTGAACATACTTTTTCTTGGTGCATCATAAGTATCACAGAATTTTGACTGTTGGAGAGGGGAAAATTTTTAGGAGCTTTGAAACTACATATGATGAACTGCAGATCTTTGTGCTCTGGATGTTCTTGAAAAAGTTGTGCTTTTTATTATGTGGATGGAAATTTTTTTTGTATGAGCTCCAGAGAGGGATTTAATATTCATCTTATCCTGAGTGTGTTATGAAAGCTGGACTATTTGATTAAATTAACTATTGGCAAACATGTGCCAGGTAAATAGCTCCTACTCTAGGAATTTGCTATATGCTGTAGTATATCACTCCCCCCACCGAGTGCTTTCAGCACTACAATGTGTCCCCATCCTGTGCCAAGAAGAAAGAGAACAAAGTTGTTTTTTATCCCTCTCTGAAAGCCGTTATCCCTTGTGAGCAGCTCTGACCTTGGCCTTCTAGTCATGAACCAAGCCTGGAATCTCTGCTCCTCGTCATGACTACACAAGTTGTGTCTGCTTGCACTACATTATCTTCCTTCTTTGGGTTTACAAGTTGCTGTGACACTTGCCATACATATTTCAAACTGCAGAGTCCATAGCAAGGGTCTCTGTACTTATACTTGGAGGAGGATAGCATGGTGCAGTGGATGGCCTCAAACTGATGGTGGAGACACTCACTGGAAAAGTGCTAGGTAACAAAGCGTGAGCTTTATGTTTGCCAGTTCATTCTGTTTAACTCTCAGAGGCATAGGAACTGTGGGCACATCTACACGTGACACTTTAATGCACATTAGCCTAAGTTAATGTGCATTAATGGTGCACATCTACACGTGCATGCCCTTAATGCTCACTTAAAATGGGAAATTTAGGCTATTTGCACCTAAATTTGATACCTAAATTTGTAAATGTAGGTATCAAATTTAGGCACGAATAGTTAAAGTATATTAACACACATGTAGACGTGTTAAAGTGCAGTAACACTGTGTGTGTAGACTGACTTGGGACTAACTTCACACACACAGCATTCATGGGCATTTTTACATATGCAAGCACCACGGCTCCAGGCGCTTTGAAAAGCACCCAGCACTGTAACATTTGTGTTGTATAAGCTGTGAAATGGGGGTTAGCGCTGAGAAATAGTGACGGCACGCTTCTGAACTAAACACCTCCTTGGAGGTGTTTTAGTTCAAAAGCGCACCACCACTATTTTCTGTGCACTGACACGTATTTCACCGCTTATACAACTGCACACGTTGTAGCTCAGTGCACGTCTGCTCACAGGTAGAGCAGAGACTCGTTTAACTGAGTCTGTTCCGAAGCAGCAGATCTCCAGTACATCGCCAAATGAAAAAGTATGTGTATAAATGC
This sequence comes from Gavialis gangeticus, assembly GCF_001723915.1. NCBI lineage: Eukaryota > Metazoa > Chordata > Crocodylia > Gavialidae > Gavialis > Gavialis gangeticus. The sequence goes on from NW_017729029.1 coordinate 1,657,589, forward strand.
CCCATGTGCTTTAATGCTTGCACGTGTAGGCACCTGCCTAAACCTGCTTAATGCGTATTAAGTTAATGGTCATTAAATTGAGGTGCAATTAAATGCACGTGTAGACATGCCCCTTGGGTACTACTGGTTATTTAGGCACTTGCTAGTGGGAGGGTTTACTCTGATCAAAGTAAACAGAGTTGGAGCTAGCTCATCTCCTTTCATCCCAGTAGGGTGAGGTTCCCTTTTAAGTCATCTACAAGGGTTGCTGCGTATGTACCTTAAAATTGTCATTCAAGTATCACTTGCACTTTGATGAAGGTATCATTTGTATGTGCAAATACACACACATTGTCCAAATATGAGATGTGTATCAGCTGGTTGATTCATCCTGCTCTAGTGTCTTGTTCCAGCTGGCAGGAACACCATTTTTCTACCTTTGCCATGTAGTTACAGATGTAAATATGCCTTCATGATATACTAGCCTCATTTCTGATCTAAGCACTCAGTGGTTTTAACTTGCCAGTTAGAGATCTATAATGCATTAGAGTGCTGGATGGAAAAGTTACTCTCCAAAAAGCCACATGCATACACCCCTGCAGGAGTGTGTATACACAAATGCCTTTCTCTGTTGCTGAGAAATTATTATTTTTACCATCTGGCAGCTTGGGTTTGGATTATGCCTCTCCAGTCTCAGTCATCCTGCTTTGTAGCTTGAAGCCATTAGGCTACAAAAATATTCTAAATTTTTGGCACATTCCCATTAATATTGTAATGATTGCTGCAGAGGGAGAAGTAAACAGAGCGCCAGATTTACTACTTTTCTATAAGGAATCTTTAGGGCAAGGGGGGGAAACATTTAACATTTGCTAAGGATAACTTAAGTAATTTTGTGATGCCAGACTCTATATAAGGCAGAGAAAATGGAGCAAATTGTTAAAGGAGCAGCAAAGTATTGTTGTGCCACTATTGCTTATGTTTAATATTCATATTTGTATAATGGTAGTGCTTGCACCTTGAATGAGGATCAAACCCCATTATGATAGGCACTGTACACATGTGCTTCAGAGAAAGCAGCCTTTATCCCAGGGAGCTGGCTATCTATGTAGTTGGGATGCAGGTGGAAGATAGAATGGACAAACAGAGTGGAGAAAGGTAGAGGGTAGGAAGACAACAAAATACTTGTGGCATGAGTGAATGCATGATGAACTGTGGCAGATATACTTCACTGGGTCATTTTTCATCCCATTTAATCTACATGTCAAATTTCCAGCCTTGCAAACTGAGACTCCTAGGGAAGGATAGAGGCATGTTAATCTGAAACCAGGCAGAAGTTCTAGCAAGGTAGCACTTTACAGACTGACTGCTTACCCAGTTAGTTAGGGAAGAATAGTCAGAGTCCTCTTAAGAAAATGGCAATGGAACAATGTCTTCTGATTATCACGTCTAATTACAAAGAAGAGAAAATTGCTGAAAAGTGCAACTTGGTTTTGGAACGCAGAGCAGGATCACTGGGTCTGATCGTCAGCTGCTGCTCAAGAGGATTCTATGTTGTTCTGTCATGAGGACCGACATTCCTGGAGGATAACTGATAGCTAGATCAGATAGGCAGGAAAGCAGACTGCAGCCTTACCCTGATCTTGGTTATATTTCTATGACTCATTTGGCTTCAGAGGAGTTACTCATGATTTACAATAGTGCAACTAAGTGTAAATCAGTTCCATAAATTATTAGGGTGAAATCTTGGTCGGAAGTCAGTTGAAGTCAATTTCAAAACTCCCTTGACTATTTAGCAAGCCAGGATTTCATCCTTACCCTTAAGAGTGAAATTTTAATAAAAGTATGTTCATGTTTCTGAAAATTGGGGCCCAAAATATATGAAAGCCAAAAGGCAGTGATACTGGCCTTTAAGAAAGATCAGTTTTGTGGCTGATAGCAAACTACCCTGTAAGTTATTTCATAGATTTCATGGGTTGGAAGGGACCTAAGTCGATCATCGAGTCCAACCCCCTGCCCTGTCAGATGACCCCAGCTAGGTGCTTGTCTAGTCTCCTGTTAAAGACCTCCAAGGTAGGGGAGAGCACCACCTCCCTTGGAAGCCCATTCCAGATTTTGGCAACCCTCACCATAAAGAAATTTTTCCTAATGTCTAATCTAAATCTGCTCTCTGTCAGTTTATGGCCATTGTTCCCAGTAACCCCAAGGGGCGCCCTGGTAATCAGAGTATCCCCTATTTCTTGCTGCCCCCCCCCGATGAATTAGTAGACAGCTACAAGATCCTCTCTCACACTTCTTCTGCGGAGGTTGAAGAGATTCAGGTCCTTCAGTCTCTCCTTGTAGGATCTTACGTGTAGGCCCACAACCATATGAGTAGCCCTCCTCTGAACCCTCTCAAGGTTATCCACATCCCTCTTGAAGTGCAGTGCCCAAAACTGGACACACTACTCTAGCTGCAGTCTTACCAATGCCTCATACAGGGGAAGTATCACCTCCTTAGACCTGCTTGTGCTGCACCTTCTAATGCATACAAGAGTGCAGCTGGCTTTACTTATCACTTTGTCACATTGACGACTCATGTTCATTTTGGAGTAAACTATGACTCTGAGATCCCTTTCTGCTGCTGTGCTGCTTAGAAACTCACTTCCCAGCCTGTAGGTGTGTTGGCAGTTCTTTCTCCCTAGATGTAGCACTTTGCACTTATCTTTGTTAAACTGCATCCTATTCTGTTCTGCCCACATTCCCAACCTGTCCAAATCTGCCTGAATCCACTCCCTGCCCTCTAGCGTATTTACTTTGCCCCATAATTTGGTGTCCTCCGCAAATTTGTACAGAGTGCTTTCTACGCCCTCATCCAAGTCACTGATAAGATATTGAACAGCAGCAGTCCAAGGACTGAACCCTTGCCACTGCCCACATTTTTCCAGGCTGAAAATGATTATTAATCCTGTGCACCTGAATATTTTTTTCTAAGCTAAAACCAAAAGAGTTTGATTTAAACCAATTGGTTTAAATTGATGTCAATTTAATGATGTCAGTTTAATTGATGTTTAAATTGATGTGAGTTTACACCAATATTTATACTAGTATAGTTCAGACACTCGTCTATACCCTTGTGTTGATGCATTTAAATTAAAATAAGAGTTGTCTTCTTACAATTTCGCTTAAGTTGATTTAAGCTCACCTGAAAAAGACACTCTTGTACTGGAGTAAACATGCCCACAACAGAGTTTGTAACAGTACAACTATACCTGTATAACTAGGTCACTATATGTGGTAACACTTTCCTGTCTAGATGAGGCATAAGAGTTAGTGAAGATTACACACATAGGTAGGGACCCACCTAAATCACAGTGAAATGAAGGGATTTCTACAGGTTGCTCATGGGGCACAGAGCTGATTTTGATGTCTTTTCACAGCAAGCCCCCCCTTGCTGCTGGTTGGCTGAGAGGCCAATCACTCATCTTCAGAATGCAGCATTGCTGCAACATTGCACCAGGATTCTTAAAAGATGGTTCCAAAACCCTTTTGCTTTCTTGACTGGCACCTTCACTGAGTCTATGTCACTAGCTTAGCCTCTCAGTAGCTCTCTCAAACCATACGCTCTATGGCTGCAGGAATTGTCCTACTGTAAGCTTTTATTTTTTCAGGTGGTTCTGCACAAAATCACAGGAAACACCATTTTTTGCAGTGATCATGGAAACAGTTGTTTTTCGTGGTTTCCGCAAGTGATTTAAGTAGGTCCCTACACATAGGAGTTGCTTAATTGATGAAACTGGGACTCAGAAATAAGGGATATAGATTCTAGCTTTTGAAGATGCTAATAGTAACAACCTACTTTGCCTGACTAGGTGTGAAACACACACAGAACAAAATATAAAGGATAGGATTCCCTTATTTCATATGACTGATAATACAATAAGTCCAGCAAAGATAAATCAAATCTTAATTATAAAGAGTTGAAACCCATATGGGAATAGTTGGGAAAGGGAACATGCAAATAATGCACATATATTAGCTTAATTAAACCTTGATATGACAGTTTTTCCTCGGTACTCTTGAATTAAATACAGAAGTGCAGAAATACTATTATTCTGATAACACATGGGAACAATGGACAAAGGCTTGCCAAACCAGTCCCATTGCAGATAAATATAGAATGAATCCATGATGAACTTCAGATGTAGACAGGCTGTGAGTGTTCATATGCTCTGGCATCTGGACAAGTTACAAGAACAGTGGAGCATGAAAGTGGGAAAATCCAGAGAGCTTCAGAACATTTCAAACATATATTGCTTATTATTAGTTCATCAGGAGCTTCAAGCTGTCAGCTGTTTCCTTAGTAAACTGTTGTTCTGTTTTGATTTATCTCTATCATTTATTCACACTAAAGACCCAATGCCAAGTATTTTTTTACATGCTAACTTGTTAGTGCCAGTTTATTCACCATTAATATAATTTGTATGTCAGGAACCTGTGTAGTAAAGATGATACAGTATTAAACTACATCTGAAAGTAATGCTTTTCAGGTAATGCTAGAAGGAAAAGGCTGGTTGTTTTTAGTTCAAAATGTAATGCCCCTTTCCATATTACAGTTATTTAACATTATTTGGCTAATACAATGGGGCTGATATTGGAAGCAGTTTACAATTAATATTTATTCTAATAACCTAGAACATGACAGCTTAGTTCTTTGATTCTGCCTGACACTTACACGAGCTCTTGAGTGAGTAGGGGAAGGCTTTTTATGCGGCCCCTGCATTGCAATCAGAAGACCATGGCCCTGGGCCAGAGAGAGAGAGAGAGGGCATAGCTTAAACCAGTGATTCTCAACCAGGGTGCCGTCAGATCTTTTGAAGGGTGCCTCAATATGTGAGGAGATTAGGGAACCAGAGAAGCACAGGCTCAGACCAATCCCTCCCTGGCTGATTCCCCCCAGCCTCCTGCCTGGCCTATCTGCAAGTAAGGAGTGTAATATATAAATTTGTTTTTGAAATTGGGTGCCACTCAGTTCACAGAAGTTACGGAGGAAGAAGTGCCTCAAGTCCAGTGAGGGGTATCTCAAGTCCAGAAAGGTTGAGAACCACTGGCCTAAACTCATCATGGCTAAGCTGGGAGGTGGGGGGTGGAGGATAACAAAAATACAAGGGAAACTAAATGACCTTGGTAATCCATGAACAGTGTGAATATTCTACAAACTCAGGTCTGACTCCCATTCCCTGTTTCCAGCTCCCCCAGCTGATGTGCATTGACAGTGCAGAGGGAACAACATTCCAACCCATGAAGTGGTAGGGAAGAGTTTCTTGATAGCAGTCCTTCCTGGATGTTTAAGAAGCATCACTGATACATTGGATTTCTAGGAGCTTTCTGGTCAATTGCAACTTCCAGAGAGAGGTTGGGCATTTAAAGTGAGACACAGCTATGGAGAGGGGCATAATTCCTCAGACTGCTTTGTGGGTATTAGGGAGGAGGAAAGGTGTTTGGAGGAGAAAACGTTCAAAGTTAACATCTAGTTCCTTGTGTTGTTGAAGGGACCAACTCCAACAGACTGTTAGAGACCTATGCAATAGGATATAGTCTTGTTTAAAGGAAAGGCTCCCACTGGTTCAAGTGTTTTATGCATATGTGCAGTGAGCTCTAAGTCCACTTCTAATCAAGTCCTGCTTTTTCAAACAAAGTTATAATTATAGGTGTATCACCTGTGATTAGAGTGAATTCAAAGCAAAGTGCTATACCAGGGCGGCTAACTGTTATTTTCTTTAAGTCTTTGGGGAAGTCACATTTTGAAAGAGCAATATACTAGATTTCAAGAGCATGTGGGAGACTAGGGTCTATAAAGGGTTTGAGGGCATATAAAAAGTGAAAGATGTTGGATGGACAGCCCTTGTAACTGAGACCTTCTGTCTGTTGGTAGGTTCAGTGTAGAAAACAGCAGCATTGTCATTCACTTCCTTCTCCTTGGGAGGTATCTTTGCCTTGTTTCCTGGCTGAGGCTATCTCTGTATGTTAGAAAAGAGTTTGTTTCCCTTGGCCTATTCACTCTTTAGCTTGTCAGCTGAGCAGCCAAAGGGAGCCAGTTAGTGGTGATGACAGCTGAGTTTCTGTGAAGTATTTTGTGACTCCTAGTAGGAATTAGGCTGATACCACAATGAACTTTGGTCACTGCTGATACCCACGACCCATGACAAAATGCTGTGTATCTTATTGCTTTTTACTCAGCTGTCAAATCCCCTTTAAGGTTATGGTTTTGATATGCTAGTCAGGAAATAGGGAGAGTTTTCACTGAACGTACCAATTCAGTGACAGAAATGTTCTGGTATAAATAGAAACTTCAGCAGTTAATAAAACATGGTCATAAACAACCCACCTTGGCCCCTTGCCAATGATTAGTCCTTGCTGCTACTATATGAGAAAACATAGGTTTAATTTTTGGAGTAAGACTTTGGCTCTGCTAGTCAGTAGGCTCCAGGAGCACTAAAGAGGCTACACACTTGCAACCTGTGGTGAGGAAAAGGCCTCTTCTGTCTGAGTTAGCAGCACTGTTGATGAAGAAGTATTTAAAAATGAATAGTCTGCAGGTGGTTTGATTGTATTGTAAACAGCAACTGGGTCTAAGTGAAAAATCCAAAAGCCAAATTCATCCCCAATAAAACAACACTCACTTCAGTGAATTTGGTCCAAGTAGCCTACAGAAAATGCAGGGTCCCAGCAACACACTAAACACATATAGGTTCATTAATATGCTGTAGTTATGGCACGTTAAGTTTAGTACTTGGATAACCAAGTACTAAATCAATGCACAGTACCTGGCATTACTGTACAGTAGCGCTGGCACACAGCTTTTTAGTGATGCTAACTGCGTAGTAGCCTGTGACTGCTCAGGAGTATATTAGCACAGGTTTTGTCCTGCATGCTACTGCTCAGTAAAATTAGGCTACTGCGCAGTGCAGTTAGCATCTTGTGTAGACGCACCCAGTACATCAGATGAGCCTCAGTGCTGAAGCCATAATGGCATTAGCATTACAAAAGCCTGTCATAAAGCATTTCCTCTTCAGTCCCTTAAAGCCAGTCCTGCCATCGGGTAAGCCCTAGGCATGAAAGGAGTGATTTAAAGACGTTAAGTCTGGTTTCATTCTCACACTGTAAATTACAAATAACTCCACTAGTTAGCAGGATGACATCAGCATGAGACTGGTGTGTGCCAAAGTGGGTGTTCAGCTCCGTTGTTGCTGCTTTGCTGAATGATGCATGAGCCATCTATGTAGGGCTGCCGTTTAAAATTGTTTGGAAGCAGAATACAGTGGTTCACCTTCCAACGGGGGCTGCACATAGCTCCAGAGTCTGCACTGACTCTCAATAGGTTTCCAGGCACAAATCAGGGTGATGGTTTAGGGACCTACAAAACCCTAAACCAGGGGTGGGCAAAATATGGTCCACGGGCCAGTTCCAACCTGCAGAGGGGCTTTATCTGGCTCACGGCAGGTCCCCTGGTCCCACCTGGCCCTGGCATCGTCCCACGGTGGTGCGTCCTGCTACCCCCTGGGCACACAGTGGAGCTGGGGTGGCTTCACACTGGACTGCCTTTCTAAGCAGCCACTAGCTCCAGCCCTGTGGTACTGTCAGGGACCCATGTGCAGCCCTGACTTACCCTGCAGCTGCGGCAAACTCGCCTGCTCATACTGAACAGCTGCAGCAACAGCAGTGCCGGTGGGGCAGAAACATGCTCGGCAAGGGGGAAAAGCAGCCCCTCCCCCTCAGCACTGCCCATTGTTTCCTGCAGCAGCTGCGCATAGCCCATGCTGCACTGTCTTACACTGTCACCACCACCTCTGGGCTGCTCTGCAGGGCAGCAGAGGCAGCGTAGAGGAGCCATAGGGCAGCTCAGCATGGAGATGCAGAGCAGTCATAGGGGCCAGGTCAGGGCTGTGTGCATGGTCTGGCTGCTCTGCTCCTGCTGGGGTCAATCCAGAGGGGGCACAGGGTGCACTGAGGCTGTGCACTGGTGGCAGTGGCGGGGAGGTGTGGCAGGGCGTGTGGCTCCAGGCTGTAGTAGTACTGGGGGGGGATGCTGACTCTACAGTAGTAGCAATTCAAGGAAGAAAAGAGGCTGTCTGTGAAAAAGTACAGCCTCTTTTCTACCTTGAATTACTACTACTGTAGAGTCTCCCCTACTCACCTTTGGGGTTTTTTCCCACACTTTTTCCCCTCTTCCTTTCTCTGCTCTACCTTTTGTTTTCCTAATTTCCACCTACTTACATTTTTACTGACATACAGCCACATTTTTAGCTTTTTTCATTCCTTGGAGTCTCAGAACAGCAGAGATTTCCTATGCCTGAAGAAGGGTGACTGTGCCCAAAAACTTGCAAAGAACTTTTTTCCAACTACTCAGTTGGTCTAATAAAAGATCACATCTACCCAAAGAGGCTTGCCTGCCTATGTCCTTAGACCAACACGTCTACAACCAAAAGCCCCGAATCAGTCAAGGAGCACAGGGAAGGAAGCAGAAAGCAGAGTAGCAGATGAGGCAGGGGAAGGAGATTAAAGTGGCACTTGGGGAGGGTACAGAGCTAATTTTGTGGCATGCCTGCCAAAAAGGCCCACTCCCTCCTTGCACTGGTTCAGAAGATCTGTTTTATGTTGATTTCCTAGTTCCATTTTAAATTGTTCTGTCCTCTTGCCACTCTCCTGTTGTGTAAGTTATTCTGTTTTCTTATTGTAAGCTGCCCTGAGCCTTTGTTGGGAAATGCAGCAAATAAATAAATATGTGTTTTCTGAGTCCAGTTTTTGCAGTCTCCCAAGCATGATATTCTGAGCTTGCAACAAACTCATGTCCATCCATCCTGTCTGCTGACTCTTTGTTTTGTCTTTTTCTCCTTGTGTCTGAAGGTTGGAGGCTGGAAGGGACCACGTTTTGCCCATTGACTATTACTTTCCGCCACAGAAGACTTGCCTGATTTGCGGAGATGAAGCTTCTGGGTGCCACTACGGAGCTCTCACCTGTGGCAGCTGCAAAGTCTTCTTCAAAAGAGCAGCTGAAGGTAATGAACCTCCATTCAAAGCATGAACAGAAGTAACAAATAAGTGCTCCAGCTTTGATATGTTCTGTTTCTCCAGGCTGGGCGGCAAAGTTTCACAATAGAAAGTGGCGTAGCTGTACAAAACTTCCATATGGATTTGTAGAAGGATTATGTAAGATCAGTCAGTGCAGCTTAAGGCAACACTGTGCAGATATACTCTCTACTAACTATGCCAAGCTAAATCAAGAACCAGGATGGTCATGTTACTGTGGTGCTCTAAGGCATCCCTCTGAGTTTATTTGTCTGCTTCCAGCTGCAGAGTTGGGGCATGTCTGTATTCCTCTCCCTTGTGCTAGACAGATGTATCCCGCATACCTGTCTACTGTTTGGTCTTTCTTGCTAGCTGTGAGAGAACTTCTGCGCAGAGTCCAGGAGCCAGCTGACAGATGGGGAGAGAGCATCACCGGCCTGCTTTGGTCTGAATTCTCTTAATCAATAAAAGAGAAACACCACAAATAGTTTGATTGCTCACCCTTTCTTTGTTGTTTCACGTTACACACCAGCCTCAAAAAAATACCCTTCATTAGAATCTGTGCTAGTTCCTAGTGCTTTTTGACACTTGCTTTTGGAAGTGAGCTCAGCTGAACTCTAGAGTGGCCAGTTCCCCTTCATCCATCTCACTTAAACACTACCTGAAGGCTCCCAAAATCCCATCTGCCCTCAAAGATCTTAGATTCAAATATCATGAGCCAGTAATTTTCGCACTTTCTTTCTCCTCCTCCTCAGTGTCACTTACTTATAGTGGTAGAACAGTCCCACTGACATCCAGATAATGGTAACGTTTTGAGAGCACCTGTATCAGTTACTGCTCAGGAGCTGTGCTCTGTCCTCTCTGCCTTTTTCCCTCCCCACCTCATCCCCCAACCTTCACCTCCTGGAAAAAATATGTGCTGTATAACCAATCCCTACTGATGCATTACTTCTCAGTCCCAGAGGGCCCTGGGTTAAATGTGGACCAGATGTTCCTTTTCATGAACTGAATCTTGATGCTATCTGTCCTTTATACTTAAGAATTATAAGGAGCTAGTCAGCCAGGCTATTTCTTTGGCCTTGAAGGTAAGGTGTGCTAGAGCTTTGCAAATATAGTAAGAAGTACACTCTCTTGCCAGAGGTTTGACATTGGCTGCTGAGCAGTCACGTTTATTTGGTGGACTTACTGCAGTAAATCACAGGAATGTTATTTTGGTTTTAGAAGGGCATGTAACCAGCAGTGATCATAATTCTGTAATAATGCTAAACTGATCTGCTCAGTGAACCAACTGCAAGTAATAAGTCAAATGACATCTTGGAAGATATTCCTGTAACAGTGAGACTCAATATTAGTAATCAGCACCCTCTAGCTTCTACTTTTGGCTTGACTTACTAGTGACATTGAATCTACACGTCTCTGTGCCTCACTTTACCCATCTGCAAAATGGGACTGGTGTTTCATAACAGAGGAGATGGATCAAGCTGTACTGTGAATCATAATGCTACATTGTGCCACTAAATTGTTCCTGGGTTAAGAGAAGCCTGAAACAATCACTGTTGTGTAGATTGGGAAAGTAAGTAATAGTTTAGTTTGGGTGGCTGCTGAATACTCTGACAAAGCAATTAATTCATCATAACAAACTGATGGAAACCCACCCCCCTTGGCTAACCCACCACCACCACAGTCATCACAAGGTCAGATTCTCCTTACACTGTGGCTGTGTGGGCCAGTATCTCGCTTGAATTCAGTAGGATAAGCCAGAGGAAAAACACAAGCCATACCATTCAGTGCGCTTAAACCAAGGAGCTTCACTCTCTGTACTACCCAGTCTTCTTCTCTGCTATTTGATCATACTTGGCCAAATAGTAACAGATGATCCATTTGACACAATTTCTTTTCCCTTGTTAAAAGACTGAATAAATCATTTTTTAATACATTTGAATATGATGAAATGTGTCAGGGCCTCAGCTGGTGTCACCTGAAACAGGCCTCTTGAAATTGTGTTGATTGAGATGAGGCAGGGATCCGACTGGATTTATCGAGTGACATCTTCACTTTTTGTTTTTGTGTCAGCTGGTTAAGAATTCATTCATAGGGGAAGCTTGCAACCATGGGATAAGCTTTGCCATCTCAAAGCCTGAGGTCAGGTATTGTTTTCCCCATTTGACAGAAGGGGACTGAGGCAGAGAAAAGCTAACCCATTTGCTCAGAGACATACAGTGCACAATGGTGAGTGAGATCTCAAGCCCCAAGATGCCCATTTCTGAGTGTGTCTATTTTGGAGTGGTGGGTTCTTTTCAGTTTATATCAAAGTCTAGTGTGCGCTTGCACAGCACTGGGTTTATACAGTGGGATATATAAGAAAAATAAACAGATCGGCAGTATGTTTTAACTAAGCATGTCAAGCAATACAAAAGCATATTCTGGCCATTGTGGACACATTCTATCTGGACAATTTGCAGTTAAATTAATAGTTGAAAAGTAGGTCAGATAAAAGGAAAGAGAAAAATTACCTCCCTCCCAGTATTCAGTATTTCCAGATGTAACGGAAACCAGCCAGAGCGCATCTCAGCCTATCACTTCCTCCTACAATGCAAGTGATAAAGATCCTTCAGATCAGAGGATTTCCTCAGTTGTACCTCAGATAGTCTCATTGCAAAATGATACCACAGTTCTACACAATGGGACCCCTTTGCCAGACTCAGAGCTGAAATAACAGGAGCCTTGTTAACAGCTGTTGTTAACTTGGCACTGAGTTTTGTTACCAGAGTTGTACAGGAAATCTAGGCCTGATACGGGGTGCTATAGACCAGATGTTAGGTGCTTTGGAAGAGATCTGCATGGAAAACTTGGTCTTTATCACACAGTGGTGTCAGCACCTTACTTGAATGAATTTACAAAATAATTAAAAATAAGTTTATTGCTGGTTTTGGTTCTGCAGTGGGGGGGGAGGAACCAATGAATAGCTCAGAAATATCTGTAAATTAGGATCATATAACATTTGCTACAGTAATAATTCTATCTCTAATTGTGTCTTCCACCTCCCAAGACTTGAGTCATGAAAATGAAATATATTTTGCTGACATAATATCATTGGACAGGGGAGCAGGAAAAGGGAATTGTGTCCAAGCGGAAAACCTCCCCTGCATGTTCAGCTCCCCAGCAGTACTGGCTCTATAATTGAAAGGCAATCACATAAATAAAAGTGTGTTTTCTGTTTCTGGTCCTGATCCATTTGTGTTTTTTCAGAGCAAGGCTTTTTCTGTAGTATCAGTAAAATAGCTGTAGTTAAAACCTATAAACTCTTTCATTGAAACCTGTCCATAGGATCAGGTGTTAATAATGGAAGCACCCTTTCTTCTCACATGTTGATATCTTCAACAGAGTGCTCTGTGGATATAAATGGATAGAGCCTGATTAAGTTTATTGGAGTTTTATCCAGTTATGCCAGTAGAAATGTAAGCTCCTTAATATACTATATTTAAAAGAGTCCAGATAGACACTTATGGCTGGAACCAAACCAAAAAAATGATGGAGCTTTATATCTTTAAGGAAGAGAATGTGCAAGTTTGCTGCCTCTTCTACAGATGGGAAAATGTGTAGGCCCCAAACAGGAGCAAATCACAGTATAGTAGCAATGCCTGGTCCATTAATCTGTTAAAAGAACGCTAGTCTGGCAGATACAGAGTCAATAGATTGCCTTAGAGTTTGGTTCTAGTTTGGCAAATGAACCACAGGTGAAAACCCTTAATGGGGGAGTAAAAAGTTAGAAGCCAGGTGTGAATGAAGGTTAATAGTCCCTGCTGGTTGGTCAAGAGGAGGGACCTGGAGTCTAGAAAAGCTAAGATGTTCTGCTAGTAGACTAATGCTGTTCATTTTTTTTTTTATCTTTGCTGTTCTCTGCATTTCTAGATAAGGCTTCTCCTGGGCTTTGTATTTTCACATTACAAAGCTCTATGTTCAAGGGCTTCAGATAGAGGCTCTTAAAATAGAGGTTGCTTGAGGATAGGATTAATATAAAACAATGTGGGTAACCTATGCCAGGATATTAACCCAGATAGTTGCAGGTGAAAGTATAAAGCAGGAGCACATTATGGTGACTCCTCAATGCTTTTATTAACTAAATCACACAGTAATGTATTTTGTGTGCCAAGTAATTAGAACTAAGGAGGAAGATGATATTTTCATGCATCAGCCTGCTGTATATGGATATACCCTAGGGCTATCTCTATTTTGGGAAGTAACTTTCTGAAGAGCTCTCATCACCTTTGACACACTTTAAAAAATACAGGCTAACAAAACTATATATGCTGCAGCTTCCCCAAGCTATAAAAGGTAGCCATCCTCAGTATTCAGCTAACTCTGCTATTTACAAAATTTAAGAAGGAGAAATAGATTGTGTAGCATAGCTTGAAGATCAACACATTCAGGTTATTTCTGAGGGGTGATTACTTACTGGACTCTTCTTATCATGGCAACTGAATATTGAAAAATAATGCATACAAACCACCAGGATTTCAAAAATGTTTGGGTATAAAAATTTATAGAAACAGGCCAGTGGAAGTAATGCAAGAGGAAAAGATACATTTTCCCAAAGAATTATAAAGAATGCCCAGGGTTTGTGGCTCCTTGCACAAAGAGTGTTAATGGGTCTGTGCAGTATCTAGTGCTTCCAGGAAAGAAAAGCACTCTCCTCTTAATAAAATCCTCACTAGCTCATTCTGCTCGGGAACTGTAACCTTGATATCAAGACATAGGGGCACTTTCTAAACAGGTATAAATCTTCTCCTCAGTCCTCCATCAGTAGTCTGGATTTATGAACGTTTTAAGGCATACATAGGGCCAGATTAAATACAGACTGGTTCCAAGATCTGCGAAGGCGGATTCTTCAATTCTGACGTGGGCTTCCTCACCGGAAGCTGAACAGTCTGGGATTTTCTTTTTCTCTGAATATTGTTCTGATCTGCCTCCTAAGCGGTAAGGAATCCAGACAGACTAGGTTTTATTTTTCTTAGTAGAAGATGCCGCTATAACTGCTACACCAGGCCTGTTCTCGGCTTCCAGAGAAAAAGCTGACTTCTCTTATTCCTTATATTTCCCCACTCCAACCTTCTTCCTGCCACAAAACAAAACAGAGCAACAAAAAGCCCCTCCCTCTACATGACTTTTTTTTTCATGTGAAAATGAAAGGTATCGATGTATATGGTCAGGGTGGTTTGGGCCGTGAACTATGGGCTTTAAGACTTGCCCCACTCCCGCACCTTGTACTGACACCCTTCCAGAAGAAAGTATCAGAAAAAACAAGTTATCTGTATACATCATGTTATCTTGGGTGAAATTCATGGACCAGTTGTCCCATCTCACAACAGAGACAGGTAGGGGAACTCTTTCAGTTCCCCATGGGGAACTCCCAGCAAAACCAATCTGTCTGGGCTGGGGTGAGATTCGGATCTCTTCCATGTCTTCCTGTGTTCAGCTCCCAGAACCTGTGAATTTCCCCTAAGACTTCATGAATGTTCAAGGCCATCCTACCAGTTCTGGGGCTTTCTCCTTACAGCCTTCCCTAGCAGCTCGGTAGTGGAACAACACTGCTAGGAATTTCTCTGTCTAGAGTTGTTCTGGATGCTCAGAGTGCTGTCTCATAGGGATTCAAATGGAAAAGTTAACGCAGCCTCAGGCAGCCCTAATTCTCTGGGAAGTTCCCTATATGATTGGTGGCAGGATTGATGTGCAACCCCCTTCTACCAGATCTGTGTTGACTGCGTGCTGGAGACTGCTGATCTCTTGGCACAGGCACATACCAGATCCAGCCTCACTTGCCTTTTTTTTCAGTCAGAAATGTAAAAACAGACTATTTTCCATTTTTCATTGGCACTCCTCCTTCCTGTTCTAGAGCCTGGAGCCATGATATCATGGTCATCCTGGGCTCTGTCATGGCTGCAGTCTTGCTGCCCATCTTGTCTACCACATCTTATAAATAAAAAAGGGTCTGAAGTTCCTGTTTCCTGTTCCTGCACCTTTTGTACTTCTGAGCAGAGGACACATTCTCTCTCTTCACCATGTCCTGACCTGCCAAGAGTTAGCCATTTGCCAGACAAAAGCATTAGTGCCAGGTTGCTGATTCCTGCCAGCACAGATAATAGTTTTGAAGTGAATTGTTTTCAGGCCCTGTCTTCATAATGTTTAAAATTACCTTCTCTCCTTGGGCTAGGTTTTTGAATCATTGCCTGAGGAGCCTGCAAAGGTTCCCTTCTTAGAATTGCAAAACAAATAATACCTGCCTGCTTTGCTCGGTAGCGTCTCATCCCAGGTTTTGTACCTTTGGTTGTCTTATGTTGACTCATCTGATTGTGTAAGTTGTGGGTGAAAGTGCATGGACAGAATCCAGAGAGTCCCAGGATTGGAACAGCAAGGATTACTGCCAGTAACTGGTGGAACTGATTTGGGATCTCAGGACTGAAATGGTAGGGAGATGAAGACAGCACTTCATTAGCACAATCACAGATTGGACTAGATGATCTCTTGAGGTCCCTTCCAGCCTTACTTCTCTTGAAACTGTTGCTATATGAACTGTAGGAGAAGCCTACACACTGGCCCTTGCTGTACTCTCTACCACATGGGGTTGCCAAACTCTGTACTTAAGCAGGTTACCCATTGACTGCAGAGTAGGCAAGGCAGGAGCAGATACTAATGGATGAAAGCCTGAAGCAAATACTTTAAGTTTAAACAAGCAGGTGAACTAAAATGTATTTATGTTTTTACTACCAAAGGGTAAAATAGTTAAAAAAATTCCACTCAGTGGACTTGAGCTTCTTTAAAATACAGCCTCTTCAGTTTAAATGATTTGATGGTTACTCATTTTTATAGCTTGCCATTTAGACATTCCTGGCTTGCTCCAATTCTCTAATTCTACTTTGTCCACCTACACAGTGTTCTTCAGAGGTATTCTGTGCTTTTACAACTCCAGTACTTGGCGGTAGTTCATCATTTGAGTGACACTGAGTGTGTCTACATGTGTATTTACATCAGCTTAAATATACTGCAGAGTAAGTTAATGCACAGTAAGCCGGAATAGGTTGGCATCTACACATGCAGGCATTTAAAGTGCATTAACCCTGTGTGTGGACTGACTTGGGACTAACTAAAGTATTACTGTGCAGTAAGGCATCTGCATATGCATTACTGCGCAATAACTAATCATGCATAAATTTGATACCTTTGTGATGCAGGTATCAAATTTATGCTCAAGTCAGTGTAAGTCACCATATTTACTGTGCAGTGTGGGCATTCCAGTGTCCAGATTCTCACATTGAGCCAACCTGCCTTTCTAACTATGGCAAGCTGTTGAAATGGGAAAGAAAGTAAGACAGAGTGGCCGCATCTAACTCTACGGCTGTATGCTCCCATGCAGGTTTTAGAGCTGATCAAAGACTTTCCTTCATTTCTGTCAGTCAAGTTAAACTTGTGACAAGTGTAAATGGCAGTTGTCAAAGTCACCTGGTACATTATTGGATGCTAAAAGCAAGCTATGTCTCGCTGATGACTTTCTGATTGGGGCAATGTATTAGGAACCCAATCAGACTGGTTGACCCATCTGTTCCCTGTCTTGTTTCTGTTCACAGCCACCACCAGATTTTCCAAAGGTAAGGGCCAGAAACTTTGCCACTGCCAATAAGGGGGTAATCTGCTACTGACGAAAGTTTTGCTCCTAACCCCTGGTAGCGAGAGAGTAGTTTGTACCCTGAAGTATGAGGATTTATAGCCCCGCCACAGTGTTTAATGTCTTTTAGCATTTACTGTTATAAATTTTATTCCAGATGTTGGTATAGATTGCTTTCTGGAAGAGGCTGCTGTGCTAGATACAACAGTAACTCTTGGTGACAGACTTCTGGTTGAAGAAAAAATGCTGCAGCTTGTGCTGCTAGGCAGTCAACATTAATCTTTATTCTCATCTGAGACTGAAGAATTGTCCTCCCTCTTCCCCTTTCCTTTCTGATTTTAATTGTAATTTCAGCTGATGAGCCAAGAGGAATTCAGTGACCATGACAATTGCATCATCTTCCTTGTTGCGGTATGCTAGAAAGAGGCAAGAAGGGCATCCATTTAGAAACAGAGGGCATATGCCCAGCACGTGGAGGTAGCAGCAGGCCAATATAGAATGGCTGGCAGTGTTGGCAGTCCAGCAACTTGGCAGATTCTCCACTGCTTAAGAAGATGTCCTTTAAAAAGAGAGGGGTCCATCTTCTACATCCATATTGCTTCATTTAACTGAACAGTCTAAAGGGCTTTTTAACATTTTCCATCTAGACTTAATACCAAATAATATGCAGATCAAATTATGTTTTCATGGCCACAGTTGAAGATCACAACCATCTGGAATTTTGTCATTGCAGAGGGGGTTGAGTCCCAATACAGCACATGTTTTTCTGCCATTTAACTACATGGAAAAACTCTTCTTCCTGGTATATGGCTGTTTCTGAAAGGGCGTGGGCATGTGGTATCTTGGAGGACAGTTATTCTGATAAATTACAGAGTAGCATTCATTAGAGAATAAAAAAACTCTCTCTACTATTATAGAGGAAGCATTAGACAAACTGAAACTCAGATATACAGTGTTTCAGGATGAATATAGACCAGGCTGATAGAAGATATGCTGCTATTCTCAACCAAAGCAATTTGCCAAATTCCAGGAAACAGAATTAGGGTTGTCTTGATGAGTTCATTTTTTGATCCTGAGATTTGATAAAAAAAAATAACTGCTTCCATGTCTTCTGTGTAGGTGGAGAAAAGACGTGCAAAATATGATTAGGACTCTGTTCAGTACAGAGGTGGTTTCAAAACCACAGTTACAGCACTTTACTCACCACAAACTCACCATAAACAAAATTAAGCCTTAATCTTGTAAGCAATGGGACTACTCAGTGAGCACAATATTTTTGCAGTTACATAAATGTTTGCATTGGCTTTGAAACAAACAACAAAAGATGCATGTGTTGTTTACTAAATGGAAAAGGAAAAGGCTGATGAGAAATTTAAAACCAACCAAAATTCAAAATACGTATATTAACAGTTGTTTGGTTTAAAGGACACTTGCTGTGGGATACTACACCAACTGCTTTAATTGGCAAGCTGCCTTAATTAAAAGTGCCCATGCATCACGTGTATCAGTGTCCCCATGCTAAAAAAATGGTGTCGGGGCGCTTTGAACTAAAGCTCATCAAATGTGTGTTATTTCAAAGCACCCCACCGCCATTTTTTTACTATGGGGATGCTGATACACGTGATGCGGAAGGCTGCTGGAGTGCTACAGTTTCTGTGCTCCAGCAGACTCAATTAATCCCTAGCCCCAAATTAATCAAGTCTGCTCTGACGTGCTGGATTTCCAGTGCAGCAGAGCAGAGTCCTCGCATGTCTAGAGGAGCCCTTGATTGCAAATTTGTCCATTTGTTTTGAAATGAAGAGAAGTAAGTCATCCTAAAAGAGTAAAATACATTGCAGAAAAAGGTACCTATGTGTGTGAGATCCCTTTTTAAAATTTAAGGTTCTCTTCTTCATTGCCCATGCTTTACATTCAAGGATAAACTATTGCTCCTGATCCAGGACCAGAAAATAAACTGATTTGTGTCTACATCAAATACTTTACATCTGTTTTTATCATGAAGGGTGTTTTGGGGAGGAAAGGACAAATACAGATAGAAGAGTGGAGGAGTCATTATTAGTATATCTGCAAGAGCTCTGTAAATTGGTATCCATCTTGAGAAGATCCATAATTACAGCTGTCCTTCTTTCAGGCAAAGGGACCTGGATAGGAGCCAGTTCAAACTTGTTAAGGTGGCTCTTAGCTAGGCTGAGAAGGTAGCACGTGCTGTAGTCTCTTTCTTAGGGCCTTAAACTCATAGTATGGAGCAATATTCTCAGCCTCTGGCAACTGTGGCTATGAGAATTGTAGATTTTCATTTATATACTAGGAAAAATCTCTGCCTCTCAAGTACAAGGGGCAGAATGACCCAGTCAGCTTAATCTCCCAGCAAGGAAGGAACAGACAGATGTATGAACAGCTATCCTTCTCTTCTTATTTACATTTTCGGTAACGGCTAACAGCTTTCACTCCATTGTGCTAGACCCTATGCCTACATGTAACAAAATGTCAGTCTCGGCCATAGGTCTTACAATCTAAATAAAAAAAGGTAAAGCCTTCCCTAACTGGGATTGAACTCCAGCTGCAACAGCTAGAAAACCAGATCCTGACCAGTAGCTCAGTGGCTGATTATGAGACTAAGAGCTCATCTGGATACAACTAAACCCATAGATCTGAGGGCAGAATCTCAGAGAGGTATTTTAAAAACATGCACAGTACATATAATGATTGCATATAATGATTGGAATTGATAGGTATGAGAGCCAACAGAGCATTCCACCTCTGCATGGGAGAAGCTTAATAAATCACCAAGTCCATTTTATGTTTTTGCCTCTCTATGGAATCTGGCAACAAAGAGTGACCAAACAGTGACCATTGGTGATGCGTATATCTCAATGTGGGGATGGTCTCCTAAGGGAATGGGACGATATACATCTCACAGAAATATCATCACACTGCAGTAGTTATTAATCATCTCTGAGCTGAGGTAAAATGATATTGGCAGGCTAGTAGTTAGAAGATTTTGTATTCAACCAGCAATCCCTTAAACTGTCCCATTCACCTACATGGATTGTTTTTCCCCACTTCCCCACACATGCTCATGCTGCATGGATGCAAAGTGAAGGAAGCAAGTACTGTTTGACAGAGAGAACTGCCTTTGAGCTTATTCATGTGTTTGCATTTCAAAAGATGGTGGGTGCTGTGGCAACTGGTTAGCCTCAGAGAGAGAGTTTAGATAATGATGTCTCTGACCCTGGAATGTCCTTGTGTGGCTTGAGCAGTTATCTTGCTATAGTTCTTTGTTAATGTCACTGCTTGGGGAGACACTTGGCCTTTTCAAGCTTTGGAGCTGTTATTTTAACACAGATACTGTAGTTTAGGCTAGGGAAGTGAGATAGGAAGGAGCAGGAGCCAATCAGTGAAAAGATGGGGCCAGAAGACACTTTAGACAGAGCTGCCTTCAGGTAACCTCTCCAAGGTGCAGCCCAATTTTTGAGCAACCTCTGGCTAAGACAGGAAGTTCTCCAGTGGCAGACACGATAGTTCGTTTTAATCCTATCTTCCTCTTCTGTCTGTGTTGTTATTGGTAAGTTCAGGGGGGATTCTACATACCCAGCTTCACCGCAAGACAGGAAACGTACAGCTTAAAACAACTGGGGAGAAAGAAACCAAGGGTCTATGTGATCTGCCCTACCACGCCTCCATATCAGTGCCATGGGAAGCAATGTATTCATTCTTGTTTGATTCATGATATAAGCAGTCAGACTGAGAGAGCCTGGACGCAGTGCCTGGTTCAATTAGTGCAAAAATAATGCTACCTAACCTAGTTTCTACTGAAGTTGTACATTGTGCATCCTTTTCAATGAATTGCTGAAAAGAGGCTAGCATTAGAGTTTTATGGGATTTTGCAAGGTCTGTGCTTCTGAGGATTTTTAAGCATCCTCAAAGCTAGTAATAAGCAAGCAAGAAACATGGAAAGTCCTGAGAGAGGCAGCTGTTGAATGATAGAGTGCTGTTAAAAGGATTTAGTGAAATATCATATGCTTTAGGTAATGTGCTCCAGTCCCATTATGTTTCCATTCTTGGCAGGCAAGGATTTGGGGTGTGATAACCAGGTTCTTATAAAGGCAGTTACCAGTCAGTTAAAAGTATGCTAGTTTTTTCTCTCGCTGTCATAGCCTTGTGCCATACCTCTTGAGAGACGAGACTGTTGTTATAACAGAGAGCCTCATTATGACTTTTCTGTCAGACCGCAATTGAAGGTTGCTGATGTAATTTTGGTGATGGAAGTCAATAAGGTCACACAGTGAGTTCAATTGTATAAGGCTTAGGGGGCACAAGTAAGGTGGTGGAAGAGGAGCAGGAGTACCAATTTAGAGTCAAGTCACCTAGGAGACAAAAGCATGTAAATGACTGCAAGGAGTTCTTTTTGGAACTTGGAGATTGATGAAAGCAGAGATGGCCCAATGTTTTATCTGACCCCAGTGCTGCTAACCAGTTAGCTTGGCCCATTCCTGGCTTTTTTGAGAGAAAAGGTTTGGGGCTTTTGGTTGTGTTTTGTTTTATTTTGCTGTGTTCAATCAATGCCACAAAGTGAATCATTTATGAATCATTTGTCAAAATGATTACAACAGGCAGTCATTAGATTAGACCCATCCCTTTAATAGGTCTCTACATAGATCAAAAGCTTGACAGATTAAAGAATACAAAAAACAAATGTCATAGATAACCACTGGAGCTATTAAGGGATAATCATAATTTTCCATTACTCCATAGCTGCAGATTACTTTGTATACCTGGCTTCATTTTGAGAGGCTGATCCAGTTTTTGATGGTCAGTGTATGAAGCATATGAGGCAGATTCACTCTAGTAAATGTATTTAGACCTGACATGAAAACAAAATATGAATCAATTGGCACAGTGAGAAGGTTCATTCTTACTAAATCGAAAGATTGAGACATCAAAGAATAAGGTGGAAGTGGAATAAACAATATCAGTGAGCGCATCTACACATGCATTTACTTCGCATTAAAGTTACTGAGCAGTAAACAGAAATAGGCCAGCATCTACATGTGCAGGCATTTAAGGCACATTAACGCTGTGTGTGGTCTGATTTGGGACTAAAGTTAATCCCAAATCAGTCCACACACACAGCATTACGGTGCAGTAACTAATTGGATGTAAATTTGATATCTGCATTATGCAAGTGTCAAATATATGCCCAAGTCAGTGTAAGTCACCATAGTTACTGTGTAGTAAATGTGCACATGTAGACACATTCATTGACAGCTACTTTTCTGCCTTCTAATAAAACAAGAGGAAAGGTTTATCTAAGATGCCATCTGTGATGGACAACAAATAGCTTGCCTTCTCAGCTCTCCTTAAATGCTCCTAAATTCACTGCTACAGAGGAGATTGCACAGAGAGAAAGGTAATTAGGAGATATGTTCAGTTAAAAATACACTCCATTGACCTGGGAAGACTGCGGTGCCAGTATATTCAGCCCCAGCAGATCCGGGGAGGGAATGGGGATCATGAACTTTCCTGACATGCAGAATTCATTCCGTACAAAATTCATCCCCCAAAACTAAGGATAACTGGCTGTACCTTGTAGCTTCAAGATCCAGTTAATATTGGTGGATGAAATGAAAAATTCTACTACTGAATGGATTGTAAGCAGAATGCTAAATATCTAGGGACATGCATTGTCTAGGGACATATTCCACAACCCATTGAATAGACGTGTAAATAAAGGGAATTTTGTCAGCTTCATGGACATAATATGAACATTATAGTTCTCCAAAGAATGTTGAAACTGTGAGAATGGAAATTGTATGACAGTATATGGTATAGACACCAAAGGGTAGTAGAGAATTGAGAGAGAAAGCTGTATGTAATGGAGCAGTTCTCTGGCAGTGGGATCTCTTGCTTTGTCATTTGTAGTTCTCTTTTTTTTCTTTAGGAAGTGACCATATATTCCTTCTTAGCAAGCTTCTTGGGACCTGTTTCAGCTGCTTTTATCTATATACCCGTTTAAACAGGACTGTCATGTCATAGAGCCAAGAGGTACAGCCCTTCTTTGTGTAGAATTTGGTCAAGAATGATTAGAGAGGGAAAGAGCCATTAAATCTCAAGTAGACCACCCCTACTAATACAGGTTTGTTCTCTATAGTTTGTTCTCTAGGGTTTGCCTACACAAGGATGTTAGTGCCCCGTGAGCTCAGGTGCAAATTTACTCTCTACTGACTATTATATGTTAATTCTCTAGTCAGGTGCTTTTGGTATGCAGTAAGTGTGAGGTTATTTATTCCACTTTCAGAGGCACTTTTTTTACAAGACCGACGTAGAACTCAAAGAGAAATTTGAATTTGAAAGCTTCTCTTTGACTTCAATGGGAACAGCCTAGGATATATACAGTGGACCCTATGAGAAACTGTGTGCATTTTGTATGATCTGTGGAAATGAATCCATTATCCATCCTTGTTTTCTTGCACATTTCTAGGTAAACAGAAATACCTTTGTGCCAGCCGGAATGACTGCACCATTGATAAATTCCGAAGGAAAAACTGCCCTTCCTGCCGCCTTCGAAAATGCTATGAAGCAGGGATGACTTTGGGAGGTAGTCTATACACAGCTGTCTTCAATTCTGTTAAGATGCACTGGTTTGGTATATATTTAACACATGTACTTACAGTGATTAATGTTCTATCTTGCTTCTTATGTTGGCACCCATTATGGTAGTACCTATATGTTGGCATGGATAAATTCTTGTGATTATCTTAATACAGAATGCAGATTCCTTCTGCTTTTCCCTTCTGTATTTCCAGTGTGTCTTACTGTCTTTCCTATAGTTTATAATCTAAGTGATGCCGTGTCATGGCACGGAAAGAGTTAAGAGTGGGTCCGTTGTTTTAAAAAGCTGCAGGGGAAAAACCTATGTCTTCTGCACTTTGCTGATCCATGCGTTTATATAATGCATACAAGTAACAGCAGTGTCCGCCATCACTTCACAGCAAAAATATAATGACCCACCAAGGGCTTCCTTGTTTTTCAGATTTCTGCAAAAATTACTTGTGGCTTTTAATACCTGTCATAAAATATAACTGTCCCCACAGTAATTTATTGTTCTCACAGCCGGTAATTGCAGACCCCTTCCTCTTTTTTGTCTGCATTATTTATTCTTTTACTAATCTGCAAAGTCCTGTGATCCCCAAAAGAGCCTTCCCCATTATTAGTGTGTGCTGTAGGCATTCTTAAGTGTTTGCCTTTGGCTAAGAGGAACCATTTCCACAGGCTTCTCTAGAAAAGTTATTGCCCAATTGTCTTTTACTTTTCTATACTGGAACATTATCTCCTTGCCTTTTTAAAAGGTATTTGTTGTTAAAGGCACTATGAAGTGCTTTGACACATCCAGATTATGAACCTTAAATAGGTCTGCTTTTATTAAGACATCTCTCCCTTCAATAGGACAGTAATTATGGGGAAACACTAAGCTTCCATCCAGGACTTTCTTATTTTATGGCTCTCCCCTTAATACTTGTATTGTTCTCAAGAAGTGTTTTGCCCCGAAGTGCCCATTTTTCAGCCATATGAAGCTCTGCCTAACTGGTGATGGCCTTTCTTTTCTTTATAAATAAGTCAGGGGAGATGATATACTGCTTTAGAAATTATTGTGCTGTGCATGCTCTGTTCTTGCATTTTCCAAATGAATATATAATAAGACACTCCACTAGTGGCCTCTTGTTACCCAGTGAGGCTGGCTCACATTTGATTGTGCCTCCTCTGGCCATTAAGAACTTTCACAGTGAGCCTTGTTGATCAAGGTGGCATGCATATTTTATGTTTTATTTTCTGGAACATGATGGAAGTGGATTAATCCCATCTGTACAGAAATCATGCTTAGCCCTTTTCATCTCCAGAGTGATTTATGAGTATTGCCTCTCAGATCCTCAGTGCAGCCTGGCTGCAGGAGCATTATTATCCCCCTATTTCAGATGGGCAGAAGGCACTAACAGGTGAAGGTTCTCAGTGAGTCGGAGCCTGAGTTGGGGGAGAACTCGCAAGATGCTGGTCCTCTGAGCTTGGGTAGACATTGCTACTTTTTCAAATGCTGGAAGAAAGGGAAGAGCCCAGGTATGTTTGTAATAGGCAATTCAAATTGTTGGCATATATTTGACCCAATATCATTGAACTTGAATGTTTAATAATAAAAAAAAATACTTAAGTTAAAAGTGGCAGACCCAGAGGCTTCTCTCTATCCACATGTGCACTTGGGTTTACTGGCCATTAAGACCTTGCTAGGAGGAAAGAGGTGTTATTAAGTTAGCTGACTGGAGTGAAGCGATTTGGAATTGTCAGGTGAGTTGGCTGGTCAGGGTAGACCCCAGCATCCAGCATATTCTTTTCTTTGACTCGCTACGAGCAGAAGTTGCACTTGTCGCACGTTAAGTTGTGCCTGTGTTTGTCCTGGAACAAAGTATCCTGGGATCGGCATGTGCAAACATAGCCTTCTAATCTAGGCTTAGTAAACAACTGAATGCTGTGCTGCTCTTCTGCCATTGAGTCGATGATGCGATCCCAGTATAACCATACGGACATGTTTAGCAACATCCCAAGATAAAATGTTACTACTGCTTATCTGGGAAACTCTCCTGGGATGTGTCCCAGGACAATGGACATGGACATCTGTGCAACTATACTCTTGTCCCAGGATAGTGTTTTTTCCAACCTAAATGTGACATCTGGTGGCAGCCTAACATTACAGACTAGGATGTTATCTTATGTTAGTTAACTTGAGCTAAGGTTACCTTAAAGATGTATCCATAAAGAAGAGAATATACATATTTTTTTAAAATTTTCCCTTCATTGACTATTAGAAACAGGAGATAGGGAAAGAGAAGGGGAATAGGGGTAAGAATGGTTACTGTCCACTCTTCCTGTCACGTGTGTGCTCTGATGCACAGTACAGTATCTAGTATCCCTTCAAAACCCTGATTTCAGTGGCACTTCAGCTGAACATAGCTTGCCATACCAGGTTTTTGAGGCAACTACAGAGCAATTATTATAAAGTGCCCATAGGAACTCTTAAGTGCACTGAAACATGCAACAAAGCAGAGCTAATACAATGTGGTCAGAACATGACAGAGGCAACAAATAGGAAGACATTCATTTTTAATGACCACAAGATAACTAAATAAGATTCTGGGTGTATCTTAGAAAATACTAGGACTTCTGATACCGTCATGATCTTGTAATTTATAAACAACTATCCCTTAGTGAAAGAAGTCAGGTTAATTCTAAATCATTGTTAGCGCCTTTAGTTACATTTTGGGAAAGTGATGAGGGAGTCACTTAAACCATTTAAAAAATAACACACAAATTGGCTTTTAAGATTTTTTTTTTTTAATCAAGCTTTTGCAGTCACTGGAGTAGCCAGGGAAGCTTTCTGAATGCCTGGCAACTCTGTCCTCTGCAGTTGAGTCCTAAATCCATTTTATGATTTTTATTTTTAAGGGCTTTCTTGGCATTGCCTTGCCAGGGTTATGAAGAGCTCTTATTTACTGCTTGGGCAGCTCCAAGAACCTCGAACCATGGGTTATATTCCAAATAGTCACTGAAAACACTTAAAGATGCCAGGAAAAGATTCACTGAAGCCCAAATAAAAGTACCAGAAGGCATGGAAGAACAGACACTCATGCAATTTGGGAAGAAGTGTGTGTGTTTAATAAGCTGGTTGAGAATTTTTCAGGGAAATATTTTTCAACAAAATATGCCAGTTTCTCAAAACTGAAAACTTCTTTAGGGTGGTTTTGAAGCATTTCTTTATATGAACACATTTTAGGAAAAATTTTAGAATTTTAAAATGAAAAGTTTTGGTTTCAATTTTAAGTTATTATCACTGTACTTTAAAAAAAAAAATTAAATAGTTAAAAAATAGCATGCATAGCATGTTTTATTCTGATGATTGTGAGACATTTCAGTTAATCCAAACTCTATTTTTCTGGATTTTTTTAGCTGGTACTTTTGAAAAAGCCACAAAACACTTTTGCAGGGTTGTTGGTTGTAGCCATGTTGGTCTAAGGACATAGACAGGTAAGATTCTTTGGGTAAATGTGGTATCTTTTATTAGACTAACTAAATAGTTGGAAAAAAGTTATGTGCAAGCTTTCGGACAGCAGCAGAGTCTCCCGGTGCCTGAAGAAGGGTGTTTGTGCCTGAAAGCTTTCAAATAACATTTTTTCCAACCATTTAGTTGGTCTAATAAAAGGATATCACATCTATCTAAAGAACTTTGCCTGCTTACGAGACCCTTTTGTCTTCTTGCCCCAGTTTGAGGTGGGAAAAAATTATGAAATAACCAAAATGTCTATGGATTGATAAATGTTTCCAGCCAAGATCTAATTTGTGTTAAATTGAAGCAGTGGCGACATGTAGGGGGTGCACGTGCACCCCATGACAGTGCCAGTGCACCCCCTGATTGGCCGTGCTCACCGTTTAGCCAACGGGCAGGGGGGACAGGCTGGACTGCCGGTGCCCACTCTGTGAGTGTCAACCTGGGGAGTGGCGCTTCCGGAAGCAATCAATTGGCTGCTTCGCAATTGGCCGCAGGGGAACTTCTTCCCCCCCACCCCATCAGTGAGATTGGCTGCGGAGGGGCCCCCCCTCCAAGTCACTGACTTGTTGCTGGGGTGGCACATGCCCCCCCGACTAAGGTGGCACCAGTCACCCAGGACTTGAAGCAAGAGAGGATCTCAGTGCCAGGATATCGTTGGTGCTGAAAAGAAACCAGAGATTCAAGTCCACTTTCCCTCCCCTGCTGTACAGTCTTTGTAGGATGCTGGAGGAGGCAGCAGCTCTTTATGGGGAGAGAACTCTGCTGTGACCCCATGGATGGGATTTGCTGCTTCTTAATTTAAGTTTATCCTCACAAGAAAATGAGATTTGTTTTAGGGTATGACTTGAAGGAATAATTAATTAACACAGTGTTAACAAGAGTTCTCAATCAACAGGCAAATGACCATCATATGTACTTTGAGTAAGCGGGTCAGGGTATGGTGTCAGTGGGCGCATCTACACAAAATTCTGACTGCGCGGTAGCTTAATAATATTACGCAGTAGCATGTCACAGCACAGACAGTGCTAATACACTACTTCACAGTATTATTAGGCTATTGTGAGTAGCGTCACTTAAAGTATATTCACCAGCACTACTGCCCAGTAACTCCGGTTACTTTGTATTTATTTAGTACTTATAGAAGCAAGTACTAAATAAGTGCACTGTAACCACTGTGCAGTAGCATCTCATGTAGATGGACCCAGTAAGAGATATCACTATTGGGCTGGCAATAGGTTAAACACAGTTTGCCCCCGCCTATGGTAACTGTTAAGCTAGTTAACATAATTCCTTGGAATTGTGTTCCTATGTCAACTGCTTGATTTACCAGTGCAGTCCTTACAGTGCGGTGTTGTATGTCCATGCCAAAATTTGTAACAGCCAGTGTTGATCCCATAATTAATCAAGTTACTTTACTGATTAAAATCCAGAAAATGTCTGAATAAGTGGAGTTGACAATGTTTGAGTCTCAGAAAACCTCGGCAGCTTTTTAATTTTAAATTTCAGTACTTTTTTGTTTGTGTTTCAGGAAACTTCCTTCCCTTTTTCATTTAAACTCTCCTATTAGCTTAGGGACATGTAATGAAAGTTGTGTGGGCCAGTGTCACTTACACCAAAGTTACATGGTTCCCTCCCACTCAACAGTAGCTTTGAATTGCCAGAACACTTCAACAGGGCCTTTCTTGTGCCAACAGTGAAGATTCTTGTTTGAGAGTCTTAAAAAAAAAAAAAAAGCACAAGAAAGGGGCTTAAGAGGTCATCTAGTACCACCTGCTCATGGAAGGATCACCTCTGTCCAAACCATCAAAAAAGTAATTGTTAAATCATTGCACTTCAGTCTTCTAATGACTAAGAATCTTTAGCATCTCTAAGGCTGGAAATAGATGCCACCTTAGTGCCACCATAACTTTTTTTATAGTGGCACAAAGCCAAAGCAGACAAACATCTGTGCCCCTTGTCATACCGCAAATGCCCAAAACTATGGCTGTGACAATAAATGGTATAAATTTGTGCTGCTTTTTTGTAGCAGATATCAGTTTGCTTTACAGAAGGAAAAGCACTCTACTCTGTAGCTGCCCCAGGCAAGGGCTTCGAGGTCCCAATCCTGAGCGACCCAGGAGTTTGCAGGGTGCAGTCTGCAGACTTGAAGCGGGGAACCCCTAGGGTAGGACACAACTCCCTCAGACATTTTCCCTCAGGATTGGGCCCCTGAGGTCCCAGAAGCATCATGGAGGACAGTGGCTACATCTGTTTTTGCTGATCAGCCGACGCAACCCAGTGGAGCTGATGCCACAACGGAAACAACATCTCTTTTTAGCCTCAGTGAGCTGTTCTGATTCTTAACTATCTTATAATTAGAAACTACATTTTTGTATACCTAAACAAAACACACCTTCTAATTTAAGCCCATTAATCCTTGCCTTGTACTTGGTGAATATAGAGAACAACTGAGTGCTACCCTCTTTGTAGCAACCTTTTTTGTAGGAAGATCATTGTCAGATCTTCCTTCTTTTCTTGATTAAATAATGACAATTCTTCTGACCAAGATTTCTATTCATTTTTGTTGATGCCCCCAGTTCTTTCTCTAGTTTGCTCAAATCTTTCTTAAAGTATGTTGCCCAAACCTGAATACAGTACTCCAGGTGAGGCCCTTGCCAGTGATGAACTGAGTAGAAGAATCACTTCCTGTGACTTGTACACAACAGTCCTGCTAATACACCCCACTACGATACTGGGGGGGGGTTCACAACAGTATTACAAGATTGAGTCATATTCAGCTTGTGACCCATCATAATACCTAGATCTTTTTCTGCAGTACTGCACTCTAGCCAGTCATTCCTTATTTTATATTTGTGTGTTTGATTGTTCTGTCCTAAGCGCAGTAGTTTGCACTTGTTCCCATTGAATTTGAGTTTATTTCAGACCTTTTATTTTCAATTTACCAAGGTGGTTTTTAATTCTAGTTCTTTCCTCTGAAGTGCCTGTATTCTCACCCAGCTCGGGGCCACCTGCAAAATTAAAGTGTATACTCAGTTCTATCCTCATGAAAATGTTATGGGAGAATGTGGAAAAACCCTTACTTAAATCATATTTGCTGTTCTCCCCCCGCCCACCTCCCTATTCCCCCTTTTTATCAGATCAGTTACCTTGTAATAGAAGAAAATCAGGTTGATTGGGCATAATTTGTTCTTGACAGATTGACTTTGACTCCTCCTTAACCCGTTATCTTCTAGATTGTTACAGATTGATTGTTTGATGCCATCTCCAATACCTTTTCTAGTATACAAGCTAGACAATATGATCTGTAATTCTGTCAGCTTTCCTTTTTCCCTTTTTTAGTGCTGGGCTCTATACTGATCATTTTCCAGTCTTCTGGAGCCTCACCTGACTTCCATTCGAGTTCAGATATTAGCCAGTGGTTCTGTAATTGTTTCAGCCATTTCCTTATGTACCCTAGACTGAAACTTTGAACCTGCTGATTTGGAAACATCTATCTGACCTAAGTCATCTTTCCCTTGTTTTTTCCTGCTGTAGGCTGAGTACTGGCACTCCTGACATTTTGATACTAATTGTGGTAATCATCTGATAATTGATTATTTTGTGAAGACTTTAAAAAAGCATTAAACACTTCAGCCTTCTCCATATAATCCATTATGAACTTCCTTTCTGTGGATGCGTCTACACATTCATTAATACACAATGGTTACTGCACATTTAATTTAGTACTTGTATAACCAAATACTAAATAAATGCACAGTAACCAGAGCTACTGTGTTGTAGCATTGGCAAATGCCTTTTTAGCGACACTACCGCGCAGCAGCATAATAATACTGTGCAGTAGCATATTAGCACTGTCCGTGCTGTGATATGCTACTGCACAGTGTTATTAGGCTACTTGTGGAGATATTAGCGTCTCATGTAGATGCCTGTATTCAGTAAAGGACCAGCACTTCCTTCAACCTTCCCATTACTTGGCACTATAGAAAGCTTTTTTTTATTATTACTCTGTATGTCCTTTGTTAATGTACCTGAGTTTGTCCTTTCTGATTTTTTTTTGTCTGTTTCTTTATCCATAGTAATAAAGCCAAATTTCCAGTTTTTGTAAGATTCCTTTTTTTGTTTCAAATTGGTGAAGAGCTCATGGTTTAGCCAGGCTGATCTCTTGCTATGCTTTCTATCCTTTCCTTTTTGGGAAAGCATGTTCTTATGCTCATAATGCTGTCTGGTTCTTGCTAGGTTCATAGACCACCCACAGTAAAAAGTTAAAGGTGAAAAATGTACAGGTTGACAACACCTAGACAAAACCCAGATTTGCAAAGCCAAAGGTTTTGTTTGAAATCTAGGCTCTATAATCAAGGTTGCACAGATTGTTCTCTTATCCCAACAAAAAGCCACTTTTTTCAATGTAAGTGGACTCATTTCCATATGAAAGTATCAACATGCCCAAGAACTGCCTTGTTTCTTCTCTGATTCAAAACCTTTTAAAATTTTTGAAAACACTGTTATTTAAAATTATTGTGGGTGACTCATCTTAGTGAACTTTGAAATGTATTTGATGTGGGTGAGGGGAAAAAATACCTTGAAAACTGGGCTGATGGACCTGGACTGTAATGAAAAGCAGCCAGCAAAAGAATGTCGCTAGTTAAGCTAACTGTGGCATAATGAAAATGAAAGAGACTGGCAGCATTGCACAGCACAAAATGAGGTGTGGGAGCCTTCATTAGTGACTGTTAAATGCACAAATGTGTTAATTTCAAACCTTTCTCTGTTGCTGAGATGGATAATATCGTATAGGATTGTTAGGCTGCTGTGAAAGTCTCTAAGAGCTTGCAATTGAAAAGGCTCAATTTTGCTGACCTCCTGGTAGGGAATGATTTAGATTTATTTTTCTATCCCCAAAATGTTTTTTGGGTTTCTTTACATCCTCCCCACCCCTCTTGTCTTAGCATGTACATATGCATAGCAGTGCAGAAAGTTGCTTGCTGGACTTTCTGCTCTTAAAACAGCAGGTAATAATAAATACACAATGACTGCAGTGATGCAGCTCAGTGGAGAAAGGGTAGGGCAGAGGCGAGCAGCCGTTCTGACACCCCCATCAATTTCTTTGTGGGAGTAAGTAGGAAAATAAATCAACTACAGCATGTAAATGCCCGCTGTCATGTAGAACCAAGGCTGGATTAGTGCACAAGGTCTAGCTCATTCTTCAGTTACAGTGCAGGTGGGAGAGAGGCAGGTTGAGCAACTTGGAAACAGACCTCATCTAAAAAGACTCTCTCCTATATTACCTCAACAATGTCACCTCTTTCACTTTGGGGTACTGCCATCTCACCTAAGATATGAGGCAAAGCAGCATGGCAGGAAAGTCGGCTGGCTGGTTCAGTTACCAATGACCCTAAAAATGGTGAGAGTATACCTCTGGGCCTGCATGAGGGAATGGTCCAAATCATTTGCTTTATGTTTCACTTTCAGAGTGCAGCTCTATAAAAATAGAAGAGCGGGGCTCTGCATTTGCCCCATAGTAACTGGATCAAATTTTCAGCTAGAAAGCTGGGAGGAGTCCGATGGCTTATTGTGCTGATTTGCTGAAGGCATGCTGCCTTCTGTCTAGCTGGTGGCATGGGAGAGAGAACTCATGACATTTCTCAGGCACGTACTAGGGCTGCTAGTGGTGGTGTTTGGCCTTATGTCCCTGATTCTTATTGAAGATAATGGCAACACTCTCAAACTTGGAATGCAGAAAACTTGTGGGAGGGAGGCTTCTTTGGGTACTTAGCAGCACTTCCTTGGCCACAGGGGGTCACTGTTGAACAGCAGAGTTGCATTGTGAGTCTAACTCCAAGCCCCTTCAAGCCTGGGAAGGACGGGAATCCCACTGCAGTCTCCCGCATAGCCATAGGAGCTCTGAGCCCTGCTCCCACCACACAGTGCTCTGTGATGTTTTGAAAACCAAGTGTGCCTTTTATTTATTTTTAAGCTTTTTTTCCTTGAATATTCTTAATATGTTCCCTTGAATACGAGCAGCCATGCATCAACACTGCGTTCTTATGTAGGACACACTGACAAAATTAACACCATTAATGATGGGGCTGCTTTTTTATTATTCTACAGGTCACCCTGACCTGTTCTGCCTGGTCTGTTTTACATTTGTTTTTAATGTTGGTTTAAAAGTAATTATTAAAAACAGGCATACACTGAATTCATGTGTAGCTGTTTTCCTTTTTGCTGTGAAAAGACACAGCATTCAGAAATGCTTCCAAACTCAAACACTTGGTATTAACTTGTTTAATTACCAGTTACTTCTAGGTATACAGGGCTGAGTGTAACCAGCCTACCCACAGCTCTGAGTATTTGTAAAGATATAAGAAGGCTATACAGAAAATGTCTTATTTAGGCCTGTCTGCTTTTGGCAGAGAACAGCAATATTTTGAAGCACTTCATTATTGATTTAGTTCACTCTGACCTGAGAGCTGAAATCCATTAAACCGAATCCTCTCTCTTGATCAACACCACCACACCAGAGTCAGGAAAAATGGAAAAAGGGGTAGTCATCACAGTACTTGGTGAAGCTAATAGCTTCTCAGCAAAAGCCCTGCCAGTGGACTTCATTCCTGTCCCCTGTTGTTTAAGATTTGGACATTTTCATAGCGCTGCTGATGGATTTCATGCCTAACCTGCAGTAACTCCTGCTATTGCATACTTAGGTACCCAAACATCCTTGCCCATGAAGCTTATATTGCCTTTTTCTAGACTTGACCATACACATGATTCTGCTAGCATACAATAGTTCTGATCTGCAGAATGCCCTGATAATCCAGTCAAGAGCCCCTCCTGTCAATGCACTTCAGTCCTGGCCTACATCACAGTCCTTTTGTTCCAGTTCTGTAGTCTAAACCTCCACAACTGAAGGCAGCGCAATTTTCAGAAACCCTGTTTTTCTGGTATTTCATCCTCACCCTATAGCTTTCAGAGGCTCCTCCTTCCTCACTGCAGCACCCCTTCGTGTTCCAGTTTGGATTCTCTATTGAGCAGACGCTTCCAAACGTGGAGGCCTTGAATAGATTCAGTTTCGTAGAGTGGGAGGCCAGAATAAACCATTGTAAAAATGTAT
>NW_017729029.1:1696473-1706771 GCF_001723915.1 Gavialis gangeticus
CCAGAGGCCACCTCAAGCCTTAAGGGATAACTGCATGGCTCTAAATCCTCCCCTACATAAACCAGCCCTATATCCATTAATTCTTTAATTCATTAGTCCTTCTCTTTTAGAAGAACCTTCAGCCTTGATTTTAAAATTTCCACCTCAGTGCTTGGTAAATTATTTCAGTGGTTCATTTTCCTCACTGTTAAAAATGTCGACTGTATTCCCAATATGAATTTTTCTAGCTAGTTGATCTTATCATTTTTACCATTTCATTTTCTGCTAAATTTCAGAATCCTTTTTTATCAAAATTCAGTTCCCCACAGAAATATTCATAGACTGTTTTCCAACAACCCCTTTACTTCCATTTCGATAGGTAGCCCAGTCCTTTAATCAGTCTCATGATTTTTTAGCAGTTTTCCTGAAATGTAAGTGCTAGAGCTAGTCACAGTACTCCAGTAATGGTTGTGTTAATGCTGAATGCAGAGGGAAGATAACCTTCTTATTCCTACATTTTATTCAATCTTTAAGCACCCAGTGGTCACATTAAGCCTTTAACCACAGTCTCAGGCTGGGAGCACATGTGAGGAACTATAGAAGGATCTGGCATAACTAAGTGAATGGACAACTAGATGGCAGATGCAGTTCAGTGTAGATAAGTGTAAAGTGATGCTCCTGGACAAAAATAACCCAAACTATACCTATACTATCATGGGCTCTACATTAGCTGTTACCACACAGGAAAGAGATCTGGGAGTCATTGTGGGCAGTTTGGTAAAAACATCAGCTCAGTGCTCAGCAGCCATCAAAAAGGCCAACAAAATGTTAGGGATTATTAAGAAGGGAATTATAAACAAAACCATATCATTATGTCACTTCATAAGTGCATGATGCATACACACATTGAATACTGTGTCCAGTTCTGGTCCTCATAGCTCAAAAAAGATATAGAAGAACTAGAAAAGGGCAGCAAAGATGATTAGTGGTATGGAGGAGCTTCCATACGAAGAGAAACTAAAGGGTGCTTGTTGACATGCAGGGACGCACACTGCTCCAACATGCTGTATTTACTGCATAACACTGTGAAGTCTGCAGGAGCGTGCTAATTAATATGCTCCAGCAGCCTCCGTGTCTTGTGTTCAGCATCCCCGTGCTTCAAAATGGTAGTGAGAGTGCTTTAAGTAAAGCTTGTCAGATGAGCTTTAGTTAAAGCACCACCATTGCCATTTTGAAGCCCAGGATGCTGAATACACAAGATGCTGCAAGCGCTTTAGTTAGAGCGCATTTCACAGCCACTTAAAGGACCCCACCACCAACAACCCCCAGAGCACATGTAAAGACGTCCAAAGAGGCTAGGCCTATTCAGTTTAGAATAGAGATGCTTGAGGGTTTGGGACATGATAAGCATTCACAGAATACTAAATGGTGAAGAGAAAGTAAATAAGGATTTTTATCTGCTCTCCCACAACGCAAGAACAAGGGGGTCACATAATGAAACTAGTAGGTAGTGAGTTTAAAACTAACAAAATGAAGTTCTTTTTCACACTACATGTAATTAAAGTGTGGACCTCATTGTCACCAGATGTGGAAGCCGATAGTTTAGCTAGATTGAAAAGGGGATTGGACAAATTCTTGGAGGAAAGGGACATCTATAGCTATTGAGCATGGGAGTTAGGAAGCTCTGAATCAGAACCCTAAATGCTGGAAGCTGCAAGTGGGGTGGGGAGGAGGGGCGAAACCCTGGTCATACCCAGTTCCAGCTCCCTTTCAGCATCCACCCTTGACCACTGTGATGTGGCACAGGATACTTGGCAAAATGGACCTATAGTCTGACCCAGTAAATGGCAATTCTTAAGTTCTTATTAAATGCACTTGATTTGGTTGCTCCCAGCTTGCCAAGAGATGCAGATCACTGGGTGCATCTACACGTGCACATTTTCTATGCAGTAACTGAAATTACTGCACAGTACAAATGTGCAGTGCACACCCATACTGCACAGTAAATATGGTGACTTATGCTGACTTGAGCATAAATTTGATACCTGCATCATGTAGGTATCAAATTTACACCTGATTAGTTACTGCGCAGTAATGCACAGGTAGACACTGTATTGCGCAGTAACACTGTATATGTGGACTGACTTTAGTCACACCCGAGTTAGTCCACACATAGCGTTTAATGCCTGCACGTGTAGACACCAGCCTATTCCTGCTTACTGTGCAGTAATTTACTGTGCCGTAAATTTAAGCTGGTAAAATTGCATATGTAGACACTCCCCCTATGTGTAAGTGAACTGCCCTATTATTATTTTTTTTACTATTCCCTTAATCTGTGTCATCTGCAAACATTACTGATGAAGATTGCATACTTTCTTCATAACCATTAATAATAAATATTGGGCGAAAAAACAATTCCTGCTGGAGCCCCTCCAGAAAGCCACCTGCTTAATAACATTTTCGCATTTACATACTATGTTTTGAGATTTCTAGCATTAGGCAATTTTAATTCATTGATTTTAGTATTATTCTGGCTTTTTAAAATCAAAATATCATGAAAAGTCAAGTACCTTACAAACAACTATTAAATCAACACCTTATCAATTAAATTTGTTGCTTCATCCAAAATTATATTGGATTAATTTGACAAGTTCTGTTTGTCACGCTGATAGTTTTTACATTGCCATTTTGTTTATAGGCAGGATCTATAGTAAGTGCCACCTTGTTTCTTTGTATTAGTTGTTCATCTTTGAAAAGATGGTTAAGAATTTTGTATCACTGCTTCCCATATTAAACCAAAAGGACCTCTATATTCTCTACAAGAATACAGACCTTCAAAAGTACAGTATAGAGTTCAACTAAAGGACATGAGTCTCACCTTAACATTGACTTGCCCAATTATACTTTCAGGTTCCCAATGTGTTTGGATCGCATCTCTACTTCTAGGGCACAGATGTGCTGTTCTATTCTGACTTTAATCCCTTGGGAAAGGTATTGCAGGGTTTTTGGGTGGGGATCAAGCTATAATACCCAAGTCTCTGTGGTACAGCTGCCATCAGTGGTGAGGGAGGTGAAGAAGAGGAATCTCTTATTTTTTGTTTTGCCAGCGATGCACATGAATTATTACAAGAGTGCGTCAGGCTACATGTTGGTCTTGTTTTCCGTGTTATCCTCTTATATTTATTACTGTTCTGTTTTTATTTTTACAGAGCAGACTCCCTTAATTGTACTTACAGTAGATCATCCAAAGCATATTATTTAAAGATTAATGTTTGCATTGATTTATAAAACTGCACTTTGACTTGACATTTTTACATTTCAAGGCTTATTTTTCTAATCACAGCTGAAAGGAAGTTTTGGATCTGTATCACTTAATGATGGAGCTAGAACCCCAAGGATAACAGATTTCATGTTATTTTCTCTGCTTGGATTAAGCAGTCAGCTTTTTCCCCCCTAATTAATTACTTTTTATTTTAGAACTCTTGAGGATATAACAGTTTGCCATCTAAAACAGCATGCCAGCCTGAGTGGATTTCATATATATGAGTTTTTGTCAACAGTTAATGTAAACACCAGCAAGTAAATTAAAATAAACACTTAATCTCAAAGAATTTCTTAAGGCATAACAGACAGTTCCTGGCTCTTTATTATATATAAGCTATATAATTTGCATCTAAGAAGCAGATACAATGATCTATCACTGTAATAAGTAGGTGTATTTTCATTTCAGCAGCCTATCCCCAGCAACTTGACATCTGTATCCTATTTTCACTTATTCTTAGTACTGCTCCTCATGATCCTGGCTGTTTTGTATTTTGAACCTGTGCCAACATCTGTTTTCCACAGCACGCAAGCTGAAAAAGCTGGGCAACCTGAAAGTACAAGAGGATGGGGAGGCAGCCAGCTCATCGAGCCCTATGGAGGAGCAAGCTCCCAAGATGATGATGACACGCATGGATGGGTACGATTGCCAGCCCATCTTCCTCAATGTTCTGGAAGCCATTGAGCCTGGTGTGGTGTGTTCAGGCCATGACAACACCCAGCCAGACTCCTTCTCCAACCTCCTGACCAGCCTGAATGAGCTTGGGGAGAGGCAGCTTGTGCATGTGGTGAAATGGGCAAAGGCCTTGCCAGGTAAGGCAGCACATGATGCATCACAACACCTTCCCCCACACTCTAAAAAACCATCTTGTGCAGATCATCCCAGGGATACATTTCAGAGGGAGTGTCCTGTAACACGGGCCTCCATATCACAAGATTCATGTAGATACCTTTGCAGAAGGGTCTCTTCTGTGGGTAGAAATCACACACAGAAGGAGTGAGGGTAACTCTCATCACCAGAGGGGTTTCCCTCTAGTGGCCATGTAAAAGAAATGAGTGCTGCAGCTTCCAGCAAGGAAAGTAGAAGCTTGTGCTTTTAGAAGTTTCATTTGGTTTCATTGCCTGTTGATGACCCGTGGCAGGTGGTTGTCTTATAAGCATGTTCTTTTTTTTTTTCTTTTACTTCTACATTTAAATCCCTGCTGCAAATCTGAGTATTAGGCTCTAAGTATCTGAATGTTTCCTGGACCACCAGAGATGACTTGCTGTAAAGAGAGGAGGCCATTCTGTTCCTCTCTCTGCAGTGATCTCTTTCTGCTTCTGGAGCTTCTAAACTGCTCCTTAAATGAAAGATCAGCACCATAGACAACATAAGTCCTATGAGAGAGGAAGGAGTAAATCCTCTAGGTAGAAGGAATGAAAACAGTGCCACTTGAGGAGGTAGCTTAGGGAAGAGAAGATCTGATGAAACCAGGCTAAAGATAGTTGAGAAATAAGATACATTGGCAGGAAGGGTTCTGTTCCTCCCAGCCTGTTTTGCCTGTACCTCAGTGTGCTGAAATTCCATATATTATAATTCATTCAGGAAATCTAACTACAGATATCTCTGTCACACACAACTACAGAAAAGCAATCATGCTCTGAACTGCAAGGCCAAACATCCTTAGAGTTTGGATTACTTGGTATAATAAGTAATAACTTCATTAGATAGCTATCATAAGTAGCATAGTAGATTATGTAGTTAGCAGATTAGCACTGTTTTATAGTTTAGAATGTACTGCAAGAAAGAGCAACAGAAGATAATCAGGTTTCAGAAATGGTTATCCTGGGGCAAGCATGAGGCGAAATCTGAATTCCAGACATATGCTCCAACTTCTTTAATCCTCTAGCTTCCACAGATGCCTCTTGCCCTCATTTCACTTTTAAAGTTCAGAATTGTCAGCAGCCTAACAATCAGAGATTGTATTCCGTTGTGCCTTTTGCAGAGGGACCAACTGATTACAATACCTAGCAAATATAGCAGCAAACCCATAGAGAGCATTGTGCTCAAAATAGGTTTAAAATAACAGATTTAAATCTTAATATCTGTTTTCTCCCTAAAAGTATCTGGGCCAGTCATTGTGACATGATTTCACACAACAGACTTTAAGTGTTCTGTGTAGGGTTTCTGTTTGTTTGGCGTTTTTCATTTTGTTGAATAGGAAGTTTGAATTTGGGGTCTGGCTGAAATTTTTCCTGGACAGCTGTACTTCAGTGTTGATAGAAAACGGGTATGTAATGTGTATACAGCACTTGAAAGAAAGGTAAATCTGAGGGCCTTGCTTCTTTTATCTTGTTTTCTGAAGCTCGTTATACTAGGTCTTGGATCGTTTTAACTGTGTTTTTCCCATGATAACAGAAGGTTGATGTGTTGTGGTTACAAAACATCTGGGCCTTGGCAAACCTCAAATGCCTTCTCTTTTCTATCAGGAACTACATTTTTGGTCATATTTTATCACATAACCAAGAATATTTCACTTAGGATCTTTCTGCACAAAACAAAGATAAAAACAAACCTGAAGCAGCAAGGAAATGACAAGTTGGGCCTCAGCAGTAGATACCCAGAGCAGTACTACTCTATTCATTACTGCAAACCATCCACTATAATTGCAGTGCTGCTTTTTAAGAAGGCTGCCCTTCCATCACTCCTTCGACTATCTTTCTGTACCCAAGCTTTTATTCAACTGATTTTTCTGTACAACCAGCTAGTTCAGAGGAAATAATCTCCAGGATGGTGAAAATGACATAAAGTTGAGGTTATGGTGCATGTTCTATGGTGAATGATACGCTTTTTGGGGTAAAGGGCTGTCTATGTGTTTTATGTCTGGACAAGAACAATATATGCTAAATAATTAACATTACTAACAACAATACTTAACATTACTAGAAACATTAAATATATTAAAATAAACAGTAACGGCAAAGTATGGCCTATGAGGGAAGAAGTAGAGGGTAGCTTTTTATTTCTAGGAGGCCTGCCTTTTCAGTTCCTAGTTGTTATGTGTCTGAGTCAGGCACATCATACTGCTTTACACAGACATTTTATGTATTAATAATCAGCTATCTGGGAGAGACAGAATAGGCAGCTGAATGTCTAATTTTGTTTAACAGGAAGCTGGAAGGCAAAGGAATTGTGAATAAGAGTTCCTTGTATAAGCTAATTTGCCAACTCCCTTCTCTTGAGAACTCTTTCCTTCCCTGTATAGAACGTATGGAGACCTCACCTCAATCCTGCACTTTTACTCCCCACTTGTTCAACTCTTTATCCTTTTGATCTAGTTTTCTGAAAGAAGAAAAGAGAAAAAAGTAAAGCCCAATGCTTGGGGTACTCTTTTCTATAGTGCCAGTAAGTGGTGTATGGAGACACAGAATGGATGACAAAATGATTCATAGTTGTAGCTTAACATTGTAGTAGTAGTTGTAGCACCCCTGAGAGCAGGGGTGCTCTCCTGGACAGTTTGGGGTTGCTGACTTAGGAACTCACCCTGTCCTGGGCTTCCCAGAATCAGCCCCCTGATCTTCCCAACTTGATGAAGGGAACATGTCGGTTTGCTTGCCTGTGGCCTCTTCTCTCAGCCTGCCTGCACCTGCCTCTACCTGACTCATGCCCACCCTGAGTAGGGATGCTAGATTTTGTCTTGCAGCAGATCTTGCCCTGTTATGGTTATTCTTCTAGTCTGCATGTCCAGCTTCTTCAGTCCCCAGCCTGCTCTTTCCCATGCTCTAGCTCTCTTATGTACACCAATAAAATCTCTTCCATCTCTCTCCTCTTATAGTTTGTACAACAAACGCTAAGATCCCAGTCCTTCCTTAGGTCTAGCAGTGATTGTATTTCTTC
Source organism: Gavialis gangeticus (assembly GCF_001723915.1). Classification (NCBI taxonomy): domain Eukaryota; kingdom Metazoa; phylum Chordata; order Crocodylia; family Gavialidae; genus Gavialis; species Gavialis gangeticus. The sequence continues at coordinate 1,703,651 of NW_017729029.1, forward strand.
TTATCCTCACTAGCTCTGTAGACATTCTAACTTCTCCTGGCCCCTTTGTACCCTTTTTTCTGTGTTTATATTTGCCCTGGAATTTAGCCCAGGGACAGGGATCTTTGGCCTTAGCTAACCCAGCCACCGACACCATGGTGGATGATGTACTCCCCAGGGCCAGCTGAAAAAGTCCATATCCAGGGACTGTGTGCACCTTTACCTCCACTCACTCCCTCTTGGGTCTTGCAGTGTCCTTTAAATGCTCATTGGATTTAAAGCCTCATTGGATGCTTTATCCCAAGCCATCCTCTGTCTTTTTTTTTGGAGGACAAAGAAACTGTGATTCTTAGTTATACATTGTCCTATCTCCCCAGCTGTCTCTACTATGGACACTAAAAGATATCATAGAAGAGTAGGGCTAAAAGGGACCTTGGGAGATCATCTAGTCCAACCCTCTGTTCAAGGCAGGATTATCCCTATGTAAACCATTGTAGTCAAATGCCTGTCTATTCTAAACAAACAGGTATGAACAACCCTCATGTGAAACAACCAGGCATAATGCTTGAAAAACATCAAAAACATCCTAATTAGTCACAGTTAAAACAGGGGGACAAGGGTGCTGTCAAGGTCCTGCCACTGCAATGACAGGAAGTTTTGTTTTATTCTGTCTTTTTAAAGAACACTCAAGAGATCCAAGAAACAGGACCATATTCCCTGCTACAGATGAAGGCAAACACACACACACTCATGCCAATCTGATCCTGAAGTCAAATTCCTTCCTGATCCTAAATGTGGTGATCACTCTGCCCTTGAGCAGTGAAACATCAGCACACCCCAGCCAAAATTATCTGTATCCACATTACCGCACTTACTCTGGCTTCCTCACTTGGTCCCATTGCTTAGAAAGCTGGCATAGTGTTGTTGTCCTTCTTATAAGATCATGAAGTGATATTTCTTGTGACAGGTTACTGGGTTTGTGTGACCCGCACCTCTCAGGTGGAACTAAGAAAGGTCATCCCTTAACCCTTGAGACCTGAAACGGTCCATTCTCCTCAGTTGGGGCACCCACATCTGCTTCACCCTTGATGCCTTCCCCACGCCAGGAGAAAGGGTTTGAGGGCTCTGTTTCTTCGTTCAGAAACAACCTGGCCAATTCCACCTCATCCTGTATATGCAGCATCTCTTCAGATGGCTATTTCACTGGTAATTGTGCATGGACACCTGAAACATCTTTCCCCTGTCCATTCCCTAGTCCTCCAGTTCAACAGATTTCCTCTGTTCTGTAGATTTCCAGGAAGCTTATTTTCTTCTCTCTTCTGTGTTCCTCAGCAGTATCTATCACTGCTGTGTGTCTGACAGTTGTGTGGTCCTTAAAAACAGAGTGCTGGCTTAATAGTTGTTGAAGGCAACATGTTAAAGTCAGCCTTCCTTGAGTATTGCTTGCTACAACAACCTCATTCAGCATCTGTAGAACAGACAAAGAGGAATATGACAAAGAAAAATTACTTGCAGGTAATTTCAGTTGTCACCATACTCTCTTTCTTCATCTTAAAGCCTGACTTCTTTTCTGCCAAAACATTCCTATATATTGTTATATACTGCTTTCTGGGTGGGGTTTGGTTTTTTTTTTACTTTGAAAATATTTAAGAAAGAAGGCTTTGCCTTCTGCAATGCTGGTAGATGAAAAAATATTACCAATTATCCCTTCTGTCTGTATATATGATGGGAAAAGAAACAAGGAGTTACTTGTAAATAGGCATTCTGGTTCTCTGTAACAGTTCTCTGCATAACTTTTAGGCAGAGAAACAAAAAGCTTACTAAGGACAAACTGCCGTTGATTGTGTAAACAAGAATTTTTTTGAAGAATACGAGGGAAAGACCATTGAAACACGAATACTGGAAAGAAACCATGTCATTATAAGATATAGTAGCGTAATAATCATACTAATATTAGCATTACCTTTATAAAGGAATCAGATGTACAAAAAAGGAGTGATTAGGTTTGAATGACAAGATCAGGCATGTGTCGGAGAACTGGGTGTATTTTAAACAAGCAATGCTCATTAATGAGCAAAATTAACAGATAATATATAAAGGTGCCTACATTCCAGTCACAATTTCACAAAGCTTTGACTTTTCAACACACAATTTAATGTGAAGGTGCATTCTCCAAGGGCAAACCCATCCAAGATGCATTATAAGAGCTTTTGATTAGTAGTATGTGTACAAACCACTCAAAAGAGCACCAAATGATTTGCATGTCAGAACCCAAATAAAGAGAATAAACAGGTTTTGACACTGTGGCTGAAAATGTAGACAGCTTCTTCACCTGACTGGTGCTGAAGCAAGCAAAGGAAACATAACTTAAAGGTTGACCCTGCAAAAAACTTTTTATTGAGAATGATTTGTTTAAGGCGTGAAGGAAGTCTAACTTTGCTTTTCCTTATTCAGCTTGATATTTGTTTCCCTCTAACAAAATGTCCATGTTTTTGCTTTAAGAATTCTTGGGTATTTAAGAGCATGTTTATTATAAGTTTTTACACCTTAACATTTTAAGTGTTTGAGTGGTAATACCATAGCAGAGGCTTTCATTATTCAAAATGTTAATTGCTCATTGAAGGTATTTAAGTTTTGGGGGTTTTTTTTAAAAAGTCTACACAGTGTGATTGTGGTGGGGTGGAGTGCTTTCCTTTCACTAATGCATCTTCATTAGGAACAAGTTGTTTTCTTATCATGAGTTAGTATACAGAAAATTGTTTGCACTAGTAGATGGAAGTAAGCACAAGGAGACTGCATCACTATTAAGCTGACGTGGTAAGAACACGTGTTTTTTGCTACTGATGACAAGTCATGCATAGCTTGCTGTTCAGTCATCACAGGTTCTTTTAGGATAGGAAAGTTCTGATTTTTTTTTTAAACAAAATGCATGTGAAAAAAACAAATTAAACAGGGTTTTTTGAAAAATCCTTCTTTACCGTTTATATTTTGAAATCTTATGCAAGTCTCTCATAAAAGGAGCAAAGGCCAATTTGTTTTCCATTGCAGACTGCAGTTAGATAATCACTGTACAAAAAACTTGGTTTTGTTTATAAGCTCTGCGAGTTTGCAAATTGTATGTTTCAGTAAAGACTATACTGTT
>NW_017729029.1:1711771-1736292 GCF_001723915.1 Gavialis gangeticus
GGTTTTGTTTATAAGCTCTGCGAGTTTGCAAATTGTATGTTTCAGTAAAAACTATACTGTTTCAGGCTGGGGACCATTGCCAGCTGCCTTTGTTTAGAGCATCCCCAAGGTTACAGTACCCCGTATTCATGAAACACTTAAGTGAATTCACTTACTGTGTTTGTGAGGCTACCAACCAAGTCCTGTATTCAAACTGCTCCTTCCAGACAGCATAAACTGCTAGTCTGCTAAATGGAAATGACAAAATAAGGCCAAGGCTGTGCTGAAAGCCAAATTAACTTTCTGGAAATGGGGCAATAAAAGAAGATGTATCCTTACCTCAAGTCGTAACTTGAGGCATTCTGACAAGACCCAGGGAACAACCTTCCCAATGTATGCAGAAGGTCTTAGCTGGGGCAAAACAATCTTTCTGCCAAATGTTAAAATCTACTGGTGAGACCTGACATAGTGTGATTTGATTTATTCCTTCTTAAGTTTTAATGCCTTGACTGGCACTGCAGAAGCAAGTGTTAGTTCATTGTGTTCTTCAGACTACTGTGTATTAGACCCAGAGAAAATGTATTTAGATGCAAACAAGCTGTTCCATTTCCTTCCAGGCTCAAATGTAGGAAAGGCTCAGTCATCCAGCAAGACCAGAGACCAGTCATTTACTAGACAACAGACCTCTCATGCCAGTTGTTTTTTTTTAAAGAGCAGGTAGAGACAGCACAGCTCAGAGGACTGTAAGCTTAGAGAACATCTTGCATGTGCATACCATAGATATAACAGCAATGAGCTGCTATTCAGCCATGCCATCTGTGGGTTCACACAGGTAAACTCCAGATTTACACACATTCACACACACACAACTGGATATGCCATGGGTTAGATCTTTAGATGGATGTGGCCATTGGAACTGCTCAACTGCACATGCAGACACCCGTCTTGGTCAGATTACTTTGTCCTTCAGGCAGATATATTATTGCAGGACAAAATGACCACAGTGATTTCATCCCAAGAAACTCCTTCCAAATTCAAAAAATGTATGAACCTAAGAAGCCTTGAACAAAAGAATGAGTAAGGTCTCCCTGCTGTATTAGATACCTTGGTACAAGTGTATCTATTCCCAATCCATAGTCCATAATGAGCTTCTTGGTTTTCCGACAGCCTGCAATAGAACATAGGAACCTATGGCTGGAGAGGTCAGATGTAAAAGAAGGAATCTCAGCAGTTACTGAAGGAAAAAAAAATGTTCTGATGCATACAGACTCAGATAATGGATTTCTCTAAACTTACACCAGAGTGCCTCCATTTTGCCCCAGAATCTCACATCTCTGTGAGGAATGATCTTTTTTTTCTTCAGATCCCCAGTATTGGAGATGACCCCATGAATCTCCAGATGCAGCGCTCAGGACTAGAAACTTGCCTACATCTTCCAAGAATTCGGCACATGCACACCAGACATGATAGAAGATGCTAAACTTTCCTAACTAATAAGTTGGAGTAAGAACAAGCTAGGACCTTCACTAATAAAAACTGTCAACTCCTCTTAAGAAGGAAATGTATCTCCTGCTCTTAAACAACAGCAATAGTAATAGTATAAGCAAGGCTAACAAAGGCATTGACTGGTATGAGCAACTTTGCAAACTGCTGTCCATTTTTTGCCTTCCCTTTCCTACGTAAGATCCTTGAGAAGCTATTTAAAAGTCTTCATTCTCACATCTTTGCTCCTAACATGCTGGATCCTTCCTAGCGGGGTTTCAAACTAGTGCACGGGACTACACTAGTTGCTTGCTTTCTAGTGAATGTTCACCTCTTTTCTGTAAGTATCCTGCTGATGGACCCTCTGGGACACTTGATAGCTCCTGACTATCAATCTGTCTTATTCTATCTTTAGGCAACTGCAAGGATAACGAGAAATGTCCTGAATGGTCAGGTCCTGCCTCTCAGACTAAACACAGAGGCTTACTATAGGCAAATATTCTTCCACATCTACAACTGTGGTGTTCAGTGGGGCTTAATTCTTTCCTCTGTCTTTCTTAATGTCTCTACATAGCAGCTAGTAAGTAAATATGGGCAGCACTGCCAGCGCTAGCCAGCCACTTTTAAGTTCCATATCTTTTATCTCAACTATAGACAATATCATCTCCTTACTTTCTCAGTTCCTAACTGAGATAATGACCTGGGTGTGAAGGAGCAATTGGTTGACATTGAACCCTTTCAAAAGTGAGGTAATGCTGTTGGAAGAAAAGAGTGCTTTGGAAGACTCTACTATGTTACAACACTTGCCGTCAAAGACATCTGCCCTCAGGTAGTTACTTATATTTATCCCTCAGGATCTTTTAGGGTACCACGCTTACGTGGACAGCCAAAAAGTACCCACCAACATCTTACCTGGCTAGAAAATTCTTCCCTCTCCAATCCAGATTTTGTTCTAGTATTTCCAGACCTTGGTGAAATGTGAACTGACTGCAGTTCTCTCTTTTAGAGCACTGCCATATACTCTGAGAAATCAGCAAGTAGTTAGCATATAGCTACCAACCAGCTCAGTAACAAAGGTTATTTGGCACAGACAAAATTCTTTTTTTTCCCTTAAAGCTCTGCACATTATGGTGTAATCTGAATTGTAATGTCTCTCTCCATCAGCATGACTTTCCATCACAACTGTGTTCCACTGAAACTAGGGTCAGTGTGGGTTGATGCAAGAATGCAGGGATCACTTGCTTTTCTTGAAATCAGATTAAGTCTGTTTCCCTCAGCTTTTCCACAATAGTGTTGCTGTGCATACCAACAATGACATTTATTAATAGTAAAAATCAGCAATCTTAACCACCCCTGCACCCCTTGCATTACTTCCTCCAGAAGGAAGAGACGATAATACTACTACCGTCTTTCCTCTGCCTAAGAGGCATTTAGATACTAAATAATGAATGTTTATGTAAGTATCTGATGTAGATAGAAACTGACTTAATTCATTTGAACTTCTAAACACTATCCTACAACTGTCTAAGTTTATAATCTGATTTAAGTAAATTCTATATTGGTTAATATAATATAAATCTTTAAGAATAAGACTAATGTAGCTAAGCAAACTGAAATTTGACAAATGCATGAGAAACGTGGCTTGGATTATTACCTAAAAATTAAAAGGAAGAGAACTGTTACAGTGATTCTCAACCAGGATGCCACCATGGGCTGCTGTGTAATGTTAGCTCTGTTAGGTGTGCAAATATTATTCAGAAGGTAAACCCAGAGATTTTAAATAGGAATCCATAGCGTTACAAACATTCTGACCTGTTGTGATATTTTTGAGTTCTTTGCAACAGAAAAATTGTACTATTATTTTTCTGTATTCAAAAACTGAGTGAAAGATAAGAGCTGCCATTTACCAAGGGATGTCTGAAGTCCTAAAAAGATTGAGAACCACTGGACTAGTAAAATACAGCCTTTATCTTTTAAATTGCTAATTTATAATTCTGTTCAGTGTCATGCAGAAAGAACATCCAAAGTAAATTCTGGTGTTTAGATAACACTTTAGCGGGAATGCCACAAAATAGTTTAAACACAATTAAAGGATTATTTATAAAACATTTCTACAGAGATGGTGTAATGAAACCAGAATAGGATTCTAATTTTTTTGTATGGTCACTGCATTTAGGAGTCAGGAGAATGCCATCCACGATCTACAAACCGAGAATGCCACTCTGACAGATAGGCTAACTGGAATATAAGGAACAATTGTGAGGGACTGAAAAACTGACAGCACCCTAAGACAACCTAGGAATATTGGGGGGAAAGAGACCGTTCCATGATGTCGATATAGTATATTAGGCCTGACAGCAAGATTGTAAAAGCAGTGCACAAATGGGAGATAAAACTAACTCTTTGGTGATTCATCCCCTTCCTCCCCAAAAACAACTGACTAGAACAGCAGTATTGCCCTATGCCAAGTCTCATCTCAGCAGTAAGCTAAAGTCTCTGTGGTTCTGCCTGTTACAAACTGATTATTTTTTCCATTAAGGAGGCATGTTCAGTGTGAGCATTGGTTAGCTCAGGACAAGTGAATCACATGATACCTGACAAAGGGAAGAGTCACCAAAAAGAAAAGATCCCAAGGGACCCTGCCAATAAGATCTTTTCACCTGAAAGTACAATGCACTGTTTTAAAATGACTCCTAGTTCAAAGGGTGCATAGGACAGAAAGCAGAAGAAATCCAAGTAGAGGTCTAGCTCAAGAGTGTCAAAGATACTGCCCACAGAGCCACATCACATGGTCCATTGGCTTCCTGGGGTAGCTGGGAATTTAGGGACAGTGGGCAGAAGCAGGGCCCACTTACAAAATCCAGGGGACAGAGCCTACTAGGGACATGTTTTGACTGATGTGACAGAGTGTCACTTGCTTTGCTGTGAGGGGTGGTTCGAAATCTGGCCTGCAAGGAGCTCTGTGTGCAGATCCAGCCTGGGAGGCCAAGCAAGTTTGCCACCCTGGTCTACGTGGAAAGGAAGGTTTAAGTTGTTGCAGGAATGCTGCTCTAGCACATAGGTCACAGACAGAAGATTTAAATAATCCGTGAAATTTGACCAGTTTTGAAAGGCAGGCAGTGGAAAATACTCCCTCCTTCCTTTTTCATACATTTTAAATTGAGCCAAAAAGTTGCAGCTGGCTTAAATCAGTGCTTAATATTTTAGTTTAAAAAGGACTTGCTTAAAAATCATTTAAAAAATATTTGCTTTATTTTTACAAGAGAAATACCTAAAATTGCTGGGAAATTAGCTCTAAGATTCCACATAAGAAACGTTGAAGAACCAGCTTTGAAACCTTTTGTCCATTTTACAGCAGGTCTGCACCGGGACAGGTCCCAAGTTCTAATTAGTTGGATAACAGAGTGAGCATGTCTCCTCTTTTCTCCAGGGATCCAGGATACATACTGCTGTGCCAGAGAGATCATTTATCAGCCTGATGTTACCCAAGATAAAAATAGGTATATATTAAAACAGTGCAGGTTCTTTATACTAGTCCTTTGAGTTAGGGCTAGTGGTAGTCCACTGACTAGAGTTGTTTGGAGTTTCTCAAAAATCTGCCTAATCATTTGCTCTAAGAGTACTAAGGTGGAAAATTTTAAAGAGAAAAAGGCTAATTTAATTGAAATCATCAATAGTATTAATAAAGGAATTAAAAATTGTTAAAAATAATGTTAAATACAAGAAATTTCAAAGTTTCACTCAGGTTATAAATATTTATAACAAATGTTTGGGAGGAAGGAATTGAAGAATGCTTTTAAAAGTCTGGGGGCAGTACATTGGGCACTAAATGGTTAATAATGTGTAATGGCCAGATTATTCAAAACTGGTACTGAGACACCTTACAGGGGCCTGGTTTTCAGCAAATGCTGGATACCTTCCCTGTGAACAATCAGCTCCCCTGTAAGGTGATTCATGTTAGATACACAAGGTCAGTAATTGCTTTTGAAAATACAGGCTACCATGTTTCTGGTAACTGTGTATTAAAACACACCTCAAAGCAGTCTTTAAGGCTAAACAAATAAATTATTACCTTTACATAATATTAATAAAATATTAATGATAAAAGCTAGGCTGTTTTAAAGGAAACCCAAACACAATGTAGGATAAGAAATAAAAGCCACAGAAGCCAATTCATTGATTGATTCACACATTCAAACACTAAACATTGAAATCTGCCAATTTGATTCCAACCTCATAGTTTAATTAAGGAGACTAAATAAATACTGACATAGAAGGTGACACTTGAGGTATTTGTTTCCTTCGGCTGATGCTGAATCAAGTGATCATGGTCTTCCTGTTGCATTAATTGGGCTTTGTACTGGGTCTTTGTATTGCTGTAAAATACACTGGGTCAGTTTATAAAATCACGCAAAAATATGGAAAGACTTTGTATGAGGACTAGAAAACTTCAACTTGGACATTTTTGTGAAGGGGCTAAAGTTACTGACAGAGAAATGTTAACCTGAGAAAACACACAGGGTCATGCAAAATGAGCCTAGGTTCTAAACTCCAAACTGATGAGATCTGGGAAGAAGGCCTTGTGAAGATTGTTGAGCACTGGAGATGTCAGAGAAGAATGGTATCCATCAACTACTTAGACCCATGAAATGCCAAAAGTGAAGCCAGGAAATCCAAACTGTTTTGTCAATGAAGATTTATGGATCTTGGTTTCTGGGAACAGAACTCAAAACTGTATGCAGTTAGAAATATGAACCCAGAAAACATGTTTTCACTTTGGAGTATTAAAGAGTCAACTCATGTTCTTCATGGATCATCACTTCTTCCAATGAAATGAGAGTTCTATCCTGTTTGAGACACAGCACCTTGTCAAAAAGCAAATACGTAACTGAGCCATTCATCAGAATTGAACAGAAAAACTAAAATGCCTTCAGCAAACTGCTTCCCCTGCTGAAAATACTTGAGTGAGACACTGAGACTCTTAGTCAGCTGGATGCTGTAGGCTTCCCTGGCAGGTATCAAATAAAGACTCATAAGACAAGCTCCTTGGAGCTCTCTCTTAAGCCTCTCAGAAGATCAACATGATGCCAAAATAAAACAAGAGTACAACTGAAACAGCATCTTATACATGGCTTTCTGGCCAGAGTTTCACCCTCACTGGCTCTTTCTCCTCCCCTCCACACCTGAGGGGACCACAAGGGCCATCACCACCAGGAGCAACACCAACAGAAGCTTGGCCAGAGCATCTTTAAAAGCCCTCTTCCTCTTCTGTGACAGTGCAGGTATGTTTGTGGTCTCTAATTCATTTATGATGCTTAGGTTCCCTCTCTTCAGTAGGATTAAAAGGATCAGCCCCAAAGCCCAGGTTTGAGGCATACAATTATTTCCTAATGCAGAACTTTAAAAAATCATGTATATATTTTCTTCATCTTTCACTTGCCTTTACCTCTCCGTTATGTCTTAACTTGCGGTTAATGCCAGGCCCTAAAAGTGTTGAGCCCATGTACCACCAATGAAGTTTTAATACCCCTTCCAGAAGAGAGAATCTCCCAACTTTTGTATTTCCTTTAACAAAAAGCACCTTTATAATAATACTGGAATGCTAGATTTTTTTTAAGTGATTTGTCATCGGACCTTTCAATTTGATGGAGCCAGGTGTGAGGCAGGTGGTCACTTCACACTGTGAAACACCACTTGGAATAGACCTGGCTGTAATTGAAGGACTTACACCATGGCAAGCCTCTTCTTTCCAATGGTCACATAGATTCTTTCTCAGGAGAATGAATTTGTGCTTGTATGCAGCACTGGATGCCTCTGCTCTGTGGTACTGATTGGAACCAGCACAGTACCTACTGCGGTGTCTGTAGAACAATTCATGGTTTGCTAATGTCTGGGCTTACCAGCCCTGAATCTCTGTTCAGGGGTTTCAAGTTAAAGAATATCTGTAGACTGTTTGGTTCATTCCAATTTTTCAGGTCCCTTCCCCAACCACCCATTTTTGTTTTTTGTTTGTTTGGGGGGTTTTTTTGAGGGGGGTGGATTTTTTTTGACTAATCAATGATGGGACCGGAGATTTGTAATAACCTGCCATCCCTGAAAGACTGAGCCTGTTTCCTGGGCTTGGGAACAGGCCAGTTCTTAAGAACTTCCAACTTTGCAGGCTCTTGCTTGATGCATCTGCTTTCTGCCTCCACTTTACCCTCCTCCATTGTTACTTACAAAGTACTGTCTGAAAGTGCTATTTTTATGGCTAACAAAAGGGACAGATCTCATTTTACACACGTCCCCAATATAATTCAGAACGGACTGACCAGCTGCTAAAAAGTCGCTGGAAGCCATTGGGGTGTTAAATGCTGATTTTAGAGCCAGTCTTCAGCGACTGCTCATTTCTGACTCTCGAGCCCTTTCAAAGATTCTGAGATAGGAATCAATATGCCACCAGCAGCATCTCCTTCCGCTGGGGGAACAGTTTAGTCTTTGTGCTCCTTATAGACTCAGCATTCCAAATTCTCCCATCGCTTACTAAGTTACCAGGTATCTGGTTACTCAGTCTCTTCAGTTCCAGTTCAGGCTGACACTGTTTCTCCATCTGCTGGTGGCATTGATGCTCCTACTCTGCAAGTACCTGCTGCATTGGATCCAGCTTCTCTCTCTCAAGCTCTAACTTTCTGTTTCAGACTCTGCTGACTCAGGGATCTTGGTCTGGACAGGGTCTGGTGGCTTCTCTATTGGCTGGATGCACTCTAAGCATCCACTCCCATGCCCTTTTTGGAATCCTCTTGGTCCTCCTCCTGTCTTCATGTCTCTTTCTCCACTGACTTCTGCTGCCTCCTCCAGTAAGCTAAGTCTTCCCCTAAGTCTTCACTCGGTTCTGAAATACCATTTCCTTCCTGGCTAGCTGAAAATAGTAGGTATGTGTGGCTTTTACACTCTTTGGAGTTTAGTTGCCTTTCTCTGCATAATTCTAGTAACTCATCTTTCCCATCTTCCTCTTCCAGCTATCTTCCCAAAAAGGCTAAAAGATTTGCTCTTAAGCTTGTGATTACCACAAAACTGCAAAATGGAGGTCCTAATGCAGAATGGAAGTTACAGTACAAAGTGTTGTTCACAATTTGATACAGGCATGTCCCATTCTCTGACGCAGAATTAAGGAAGAGGGAAGTCCTTTGAAGAACTTTTGTCTTCTATCAGATCCCCTTCAAAGGAAGCCAGCTGCCCACTGAATGCAGTTAGTTCACAGTATCATGGTTCTTCTGTACTCCTCAGTAAGTGTAGACACCCAAAGCATTAGCCTTTGTGGAGGTGCAGCTGTGCTTCTGTTTCTTCTCCACTGGCATGGAGCTGAGCCTTCTTGCTAAACCAAAACCCCTGTCCCTTCTAAGGCAACACATGTTCAAAATAGCCAAATGGAACAAAATGTCCAGTGAAGCCCAGATCCCCTCTCAGCCTCTGTACTAAGGGGCCAAACAGTTTTGTCTGTTGATCCAGAGGTGTGAGGGGAAACTGGATCTATATAGCCAATATAGCTGCAAAAATGCTCTTTTCCACTTGTGACTAGATAGGATGGGGCAGGGTTCTCAGTCAGTTACAGATCTGGTCTCCATGATTGATACATTCATATCCTCCAGGCCCAAGTACTGCAACTCATTATATCAAGGAATGGAGCTAAGCAGCCTGTGAAAGCTTCATCTGATATAGAACATGTGCTTGCTTAGCAGAAGAGCTGTGATAAACAGCACCCTGTGCCCTATTGCCTGCACTGGCTCCCCACTGAGTTACAAAATCAAATTCAAGATCTGGTTTTAAATATAAATTACACCTTTCCCAGAGGAAAGATTGTCTCTTTCTTTATGTCCATGCCCCATTAAGGTTGTTATTGAGTCAATAATTAGTTAATGTGACCTGACACCTGAGAATGGAAAATTACCTATACTAGTTCAGAGTAACACTGTTTTAACAGGAATTGTGTTTTAATGCTGTTAATTGAAAGCTGAAAGAAAGCAAGCTTAACACAATTACAGTTTAGTGCTAACATGATTTGCACTCACGTGAAATTAACAGTTTCTCAGACAAGAAATGGGAGCTTGAACTGATGATGAATTATAATTACTAACTGGTGGCATTAGCATTGTTTTTAACGTTTTATTAAAATAAGAGAAAAGTTCATAGTAAGGTGAAGTCAGAACTGCAGGTGGCCTTTTTGCTATAACTACTAGCAAATCTCCAGAGAAAATAGGAATAAGTGATTGTAAACTTAGTGTGTGACACTTGCATGTATGGGTGCCGATGTGTGAAAACTTGATTATCAGTGTCAATGGAGGTGGTGTCATTGACTTCAGTGGGCCCAAAATTTCACCTGTTAAGAGAAATTGATTGGTTAAGACTATCCTAATGCCTAGGGAATCCTGCTCTGATAATGGCTAAGCACATGACAACTACTGCTGCTACAAATAGTTAGCAGAACAAATCAACCGGCAGATCTCTATCTGACAATTATGTGGAACGGTAGCTTGAGAGAAATCATTTTTGATGTTAGTATTGCCCTGTCCCCTTTTGATGTGCTTATTTTGGCCACCTGGTACATATTGGGTTAAACTAAGATTGTGTACTTTAGGGGGCAGAGGCTATCTAAGTTTACAATGTGTAAGTATAGCACTTAGCACAGTGGTGCATCAGTCTGAGGCATCTAGGCATTTCTGCAGCATTAAAAAGCAAATATAATGTGTCAGAATAATAACTAAAAATGTGGGTGTTAGACTATAGTTAGTCTGAGGCACTCGGCAGTGGCAGCCAGAAGCTCTGGGCACCTTTTTCTGCCACTGAGTTGCTGTGTTGCCTTGGGAAAATCACTTGACTCCTCTGTCTCGCCTTCCCTGTCTGCGTACTTATGGGATAAACTTTATTCATCTCAATCTTGCTGGGACATAAATACTGCTTGTAAAGTTCTTTGGGAAATTCTGGGGAAAGCTATTATAATGCAATGTATTATTAACCTTTTTAATTCCTCCAACCTGGTTGGGTTTTCACCTCTTCTTTATTTTTTTCCTATGCTGAGAGTCAAACCCAGCAGCTGCAAGCACTGACTTGGAAGCTTCACATTTAACCTCAGCATGTCGGGGCCAAGGCTTTAGGTTGCCAGGTGGCCACATGGATAGGTCCACATATGCAAGCATCCCATGTGCTCGAGCTCTTAGATGGACAACCAGGTACCTTGGGAAACATCGATATTAGTCTGCGGACCACCTTGGCATCACTTTCTAGAAATTCATGGGAGTGCAGGCTGAGAAGTTAACCCTGGTGAATCCAATTTAAATGTTACCTCTATTTATGGGTTTTCATAGGGTTCTGTAACCTGCACATGGATGACCAAATGTCAGTAATCCAGTATTCCTGGATGGGTCTAATGGTTTTCGCCATGGGATGGAGATCTTTCACCAACGTGAACTCCAGAATGCTTTACTTCGCTCCAGATTTGGTCTTCAATGAGTAAGTGTTCAACAGCAGCAATTTAGGTTTGTTTGCATTGTCCTTCTCAGAAGGGGGTGGAGGCAGCTGTCTCCCAGGCTACCTGTCAGGATGGTTCAGAGACCCTCACTGAGGCCATATGCTCTTTGGGTTTATCTCCACTCCAGTGGAGAGCCCTGTGTAAGCAGATTACAACAATTTCCACACTCAGGCAAACTCGTTTTCCTGTGTTAACCTGCATTGATCTCCTTGAAGTGATCCAGGAGCCATAGGTGAAGTGGTGCTACTAAGTGTCTGAGGAGTCTAAAAGGGACCAAGACCCACAGACAGATCTGGCTGTGTTTAATAGTGTGTCTGTTTGGCTCCCTGGGTATCACTAGCCACTCAGCACTGCTGCGCAAAGGTAGCTTGGCATAAAGTAAAGAGGTAGGGAGCAGTTGATGTCAGCCCCTGGAAATGCTGGCACCCTGGCTTTCACAGGTGCTCTCACTGTAGCTAGAAATGAATTGAGTAAACTAAGCTCTTTGATGCCTTTCAGTTGAACCTAACTACTCAATTTTATTGCTCTTTTAAAAGAGTTGCTCAGAGTGCTCTGTGCTGTGATATTTATTTTGAAACCTCCAACAGCCTTGTCTGATGATGATAGCTAAGCACCTAAATAGTTAAGATTCTTGCCTGTATGTAAACCTCTTTAATGAAAAGGAGGTCATCTAGCACAGAATTATATGAATTCTTTAATTTCTTCTGTGTCTCGAGTCCTCATACTCATAGTGCACTTGTAGAAGTGGAGGCAGAATGAACCTGTTAATTGCCTGGAGTGACAGCCTGATAATCTCCACAGAGCTCATGGCTAGAGCAAAACTTGCATAAAGCATGTCTCAAAGGGAAAGAGATGCCAATAAAAGGGAGCTTTGCATAGTTGACAGTGAGTTGATTATGGCAAATGTCTGGGATGAGTTATGTGCTCAGAGTGTACCAGGAATTAACTTGTTAGGTCATAAATCATTTGTACTCTAATGTTTCCAAGGAGGCAAAATCTAACAACTGCAGGTATTTTTATAGCCTGAAGCATCTGCAGTCTTTTCTGATCAAGTTTCCCCATTCCCGGTTAGGTTGTGAGATATGTATAAACACCACATTTTGCTCAGCTACAGCTGATCAGCTATCAGGGACCCCAGTCCTAGGATTTGCTCTCTTTTCACCAAAGTCCTCTGAAAGTTACCAAAGCCTGGAGTGTTACCTTTCTGTTGGTACAAAGAGAAAAGAAAGGAGAAGAGGAGTGGCACAGTATTGGTGCCCAGTTAGGGTGGCCTCAGTATTGGTCTCCTGACAGTTCTCCATATTCTTGCTTTGATTGCTTAGTTATTCCCTTTTCCTCCCTCAGACCTTCCTTTCCCTGGGGTCCAGGTTTCAATTTCCCTCCTTCCTTTTCTTCCTAGTGCTGTCCTTTCCCAGCTTTCCATTCCTCTTCCCTGACGTATTTTGTTCTCTCCCATATCCCTTCTCTGTCTTCTCCCAGGAGCCCATGCCTGCACCTTTCTGACGTCACCGAACAGTTATGCATGAGGGAATCAGACAGATTGGGGCTTTATTCTTGCTCTCTCTCCCCAGCGCACATCTTCATCTAGCCTCTTTATTCACCTGCTCTATCGTACACTCATCCCCAACTCACATGACACCATTAGGGCTTGTGTCAAGCTCCTAACTGCAGCTGGTCTCAGCTCATCTGGAGCATACTTTCTTCAGAGGGTACTGACCTCTCCAACTCCCTGTGCATGGCAGTGTCCTCCAGGAGCCCCTGGTTTTCTGCTTGCACCTGCTAGGGTGGAAGTTCCACGTGATGGGGCATTTCATGACTGTACTGATACAGCAAATAAATCCATTATATATATGTCTAGTGAGTATAAAAAGCAGCAGGAGATAAGCCACAGGTTTTACAAGGAAGCAGCAAGGAAATTTCTGCCTTGATGTTAATGTCTCAGTGCAGAATGATGACAAAAACATACCTGGAGTTCCTGCAGGCTACACTCCATTTTTGCCTTCAGCCACATTGTGGCAGGAAATGGAGATCCTGAAAGTCCTGAGATATCCTGCCTCCCCTCCTGTCACTACAGGGCTGAAGTGTGAGCAGAAATTGTAATCCTTCCTCCAGGAGCTCACACAAGAATCCACACCCGCTTTGCTTTGCTAAATATGGTAAAACATTGCAGTCACTTTTGGAGAAAGCAGAGGGTCAAGTGAACCTTTAAAATCCCATGTGGTCATCCCTTCCCATTACACTTGGTATTTTGGAAAATGTTCCTTTCCCGTATTCAGATTTTGCTGCCATGAGATTCTGCTAGAGATAAGTTAGATGGAATGCACTAGGCTAGACTGAGGGTTGCTGGGTTTTTTAATGAAGATACTGAGCAGCATGCATATATCATGCTGGCGGTGCTTTCATCTTCTTGCCAACATGTTGTGTGCCTTTTTACCAGGTACCGAATGCACAAATCCAGAATGTACAGCCAGTGTGTCAGGATGCGGCATCTCTCTCAGGAGTTTGGGTGGCTTCAGATCACACCCCAGGAGTTTCTCTGTATGAAAGCCCTACTCCTCTTCAGTATTAGTAAGTATTGGTGCCCTTCTCTCCAAAACTTATTGTTGGATATGTCCTGAATGTTTCCCTTTCTGTTTTCAAACTATCCCATCATGACCATGACAGTAAGGCCAGAAAAGGCAATCCAGTCCTGTCCTCTGCTGTTGCAGGCTAGGGAACTCCCTATGTAGTTCCCTAGCCTGTTGCAAAGTCCTGCCCTGGTTGTTGACTTAGCTGTGCCCCTGGAGAGATTGTCCATCTACTCAACTGTTCTTGCTAAATGGGCCTCCAAGTAGGAACCAGGTGAGCAGGAAAATCTGACCACAGCCTGTGCTGGGTCTGCCATGCTGCCTCTATTTTGTAACAATCAGAACATGAAACAAAAGCTATGTTGTATGCGGAAGCTCGCCCTTCCTCCAGCAAAGCTGAGGGAAAAATACAATCCCTGTTGTTGTTGTACCTGGGTTAGCTATTTTCTCAGTTGTTTCTTTTTTCGTTGGTTCTCCACATTTATTACTGCTTCTTTGCCTTATCCCCATTACAGTTCCAGTGGATGGACTGAAGAATCAGAAGCTGTTTGATGAACTTCGAATGAACTACATAAAGGAACTAGATCGTATCATTGCTTACAAGAGAAAGAATCCCACATCCTGTTCTCGGCGCTTCTACCAGCTCACCAAGGTCCTGGACTCCGTGCATCCTGTAAGAGAGGGCAGCAGCGTGGACGGATGCATGGAAGCATTAATAGTCTTTTTCTGGGGTGTCATAGAGTCTATTGGGGCTCTGGGATTTGGGGCTAGAGGAAATGTGGCAGATGCAAACAAGTTGTAAGGGACATAGGGAAATGGCCTCCTAACTGGTGGCCATGGAAATGACTGTGGTAATATAGAGAGTGTTCTAACCCAAGATCTTGTTTCATGACATACTTCCTTTATTGGCAGTTTTGTAGTGCCCATCACTGTAGCCAAGGACTCAAAGACAGACAAATTATTGAGATAGATCTTGGTTTTGTCCTAATGTCACTATTAATAAAAGAACAAGAGGGAAAAACTTGCAGGAAACTGCATGCTTTACAGCATTGGTACCAGCAAGCTGGTTGATCACCTGAGATAACTAATCCAGATGAGTAGTTAGCTAGGCTCATTGTAGGGAAGCACAAGAGAGTACTGTAGATAAAGTAAAATACAGGTATGCATTTTAAGTAGATTTTGACAGTTTTCTGGTGCTTCCACTATAGAAACAGAATACATCCAAGTTTTTCAAACTTTCCCTCATGTTACCTACTGTTTAACTCTCCATCACATGCTTAAAGAGGTTTTCTGAGAGGGATTCGAAGAGTACATTATGTTTACAGAACAGGAAAAAGATGACAGCTCTACTCAAGGTGTCAAAGCCAACCGCCATACTAACCATGTAATTCCTCTTTGAAAAGTGTCAGCAGCAGCACCATGGAGCTCACTCCATCAGCGATGGTACATCAGTGGGTCTTCTCTGACTGGTACCTCATCACTGATGATAATAATTCTACTGTTGGGACTTAGTTAACAATATGAACTCAGGCTAATATAGGTGACATCTTCTGAGGGCTATGTTAGTTTCTACAGGGAAAAGATAAGATAAAGAAATGATAGTCAGGTTAGCCCTACTGAATACACCTCTGTGAATAAGAAAGCACCATTTTTATGTAGTTATTTTCCAAACAGAAACACCTCTTAGGCCTTTGTGTGCTAGTAATAAGAGCAGCGCATTGCTCTGTCTGCTACACATGCAGCCCACGGCCTGTTAGCTCACTTTTTTTCATTCTCAGGACAAACAACAGCCATTTGGCAGCTATTCCCAGACACCAAAAAGTTTGTAGTGTCCAGAGAGCAGAAACCCTGGCTCACAGTAGGTGAGCCAGGACTTCACTGTACTCCCTGCTAATGGTTCCTCTGTATTCTGCATAGTGTTAGCAATGTGAAAAGAGCCACTTGATGGAGAAGATACGTCATTCATTTGACCTTCCTTCCTTCTCCTTTCTCTTTCCTAGATTGCCAAGGAGCTGCATCAGTTTACATTTGACCTCTTAATTAAAGCGCACATGGTCAGCGTGGACTACCCTGAAATGATGGCTGAAATCATCTCTGTCCAGGTTCCCAAGATCCTGTCTGGAAAAGTCAAACCCATCTACTTCCATGCACAGTGATATTCTGGAGAGAGTCGCATTGCGCTGCCATCCCCCTTATCAGCCATCTCCTGCCTGTTATCTCTGCACTACTGTACTGCAGTGCCTTGGGGAATCCCCTCTAAAGATACTCTTGGTGAGAAGATGTACAGTATCAAACTACTACCTGCTGGGATTCCTTTCATTTCTATTTTTTCCTGTGGTACCTCTGAACTGAACTACCTGCCATGGCTTCCGCCTGTGTTTGGATGGCTCCGTCTCTTTAAATGTTGTGACATATCATGACTATGTGACAGTGTCCAGTGGCACTTGTTTACAGTCTTTTGCTTGTGTATTTTCCATGGTGACGTACCTGTGACCCAGTGCCATGTCAGTTTGGGAGAAATGCCACCCTTCATTCTCACCTTAAAACAAAACAAAGCAAGAAGCAAATGAAGCCTGCGCATTTATGGGAAGGGGTTATTTTCCTTATTCCCCAGGGTGTTTTCCTGTTTTTTATTTGCATTATGTCTCTAAGAGGCAGGTGAATTCAAATACAGTAGTAGTGAAGCAGAGAGGTGTCAAGGGGGAAAGAGCACAACTTGCTGAGGTTATCATATCTTTCTAAATCAGACAGCTGCTAGCTTATGAATATTCAGTCCTGGTGCTGAAAATATGTATCTTGTCCTCTGCTCTGGCCATGTGTTCAGGCCTCAAACCCATGGTCTTTTCACAGCTGAGAGAAGCATTAAGTACTCACTTCTGTAAGAAATGCCCAATCTGGAGTGGAGGGCTGGAAAGGATTGTGATCTTTGGAAACCTTCAAAGATTGCAAAGGGCTGTTTTCATCCAGGACATTTTTTTCTGAGGACTGGATCAAAGCCTGTCCAGTGAATGTCCAGAAGTCTACCAATGTCACATTCCAGTTTTGAATTTTTTTTCCCCTTTCCTCAGTTGTATCCAACTTTCATGAGTGCCTGAAGTCTCTTCACACCCCTGCCTCTGGCATGCTCCCTTTCAGTGTCTGGCATCTCTACTTGTCTCTGGTTTCTCTCTAGGGTTATCTGAAAGTCTAGATTTTCCTGGTTATGCTTTGCATTTGCCTTTTTTCTGAACTCTATCGCAGACTGTTTAGGATACCTACAGGCCGACATCACAGAAGCAGAGCAACCAGAGCTCTGGTGCTTTGGACTGTGTGAGGACAAGTGATCCTTTGTTGTCAATCCTGCTCCTTTTGGAAACAATTGCAGCTGGCATGAAATTGCCATGAGATTTCCATATTGTTTCAGGGAAATTGTAAACAAATCACATAAGAAACTCCTACTCCTCCTTCGAGGTGCACGCAACTCCCCTGATGAGGAAGGATCATCTTCACATAAGGGAGATCAAGGGAGTACACCCTGACCAATGACGCAGTAAAGACAGCACTATCAAAACAAAACTCACAGACCATGCCTGAATTGATGACAGTGTTTCATCCTGCAGCAGAACCAGTGGAGGTAGAGAAACCTGCCTGGTGGACATGAATAATTATTCAAAACAAAACAAATCAGACACTCAGTTTTTTCGATATTAGCAACTTTCTGTAGTCGGGACTGTTTCAGAAAGGGACATCTGTTTTTTTCAAAGCAGGGTAACACTGACTTGAATCCTCCCACTGGAAAGCTCTGCTTGGTATTCCTGAGAAATTATTATTCTGCCCATGAATGTTATTCAGATTTATTGTTTAAGGCTGTACTGAACATGTAGGAATATAATTCTTCACCTTAATGTCTCACAGGTCCCTTCAGAGTCCTACTTCCCCTTGTCTCATGAGTCCAACAGAAGAGCAAAAGTCCTGCTGTCGGCCCCGGTTAGTGATTTAAGCCTGTCCTATGGACTTCTGCTGGCATAGGTGTGTGGGTGACTGGTGTGAGGAGATGCTACCCTGATTGACATGGCTGTGCCTGAAAAAATCCCCAGTGTAGATGCACTTATACTTGCAAACCTGCACCTTTCTTCATTGTGTTTTGCTCAGGGAGGTTATTTTACTACAACTGTTCAAAGCACAGGTTTGTTTGTATGGTCCTGTCCACATTAGAAGCACTTCGTCAGTCCGGTATACGGGTATTCCTGTACCAAAAAAGCAAACCAAACAAAGACAGAGTCTTAGCTTTTGGAGGAGATGGATTTCCTGTGTGATAACAGCTGATAACATTTGCCAAATAACCATTTAAACATGAGGAGAAGAAGGAGGTTCAGGCTTGTGGAACCCCATCAGCTCAACTCTCCCCCAGATCCATGGGTCTATTCCAACTGAATCCTGCCACACAAAAGCAATCACCACTATTCTTCTGCTGTTTGGGCCTTTCATGGATTGTGACCAATGACTGTTCTTCTAGTCAGGCAGCCCCACATGCTTCCTTGTGATGTGTTTTGGTTCTGAACAGAGTAAATGTCAGCACAGATGGTGGCTGCAGAGTTTCCCTGATTCTCTCCAGTTGTCCTGTGCAGAGTTCTCTGAACAAAAAGTATGTTTACAGTGTTTTTGGATGAGTTAACTCTCTTGTGATAGATTAATTTGATTGCATCCTTCCCCCTTTGCCCCTTCTGGAGAGTAATGAAACAGCAATGAGTTCTTTTTTAATGCTAACGAATATACTCTGCTATCATAAATATTTGTTTTCATTGTTTTGGAGGGTTACAAAAAACTGAAATTTCATTGGAATCTACTGATTTTGAGAATGCACCAGTGAAAAGATCCACGTGTACTAGCTCCTGCTTTTCAGCACTGTGGATCTTCTGTTGAGTTACAAAAAAAAAATACATTGAAGGTCTGAGTTGGCACAGCATTCTCATTCTGCTGTAAAACAGGAGGATGTTGAGAGTGGTGATAAACTCTTCCTTTAAAGAAAGCTTCTATTTTGCACTGCTCAAGTCAATCCGAAGGTTTCGCTTTTGGTGCCACTCTGGAGTGTCAGTGGAGTGCTGGCAAATGTCTAAAGTCAAACTGAACATTTACAGACAAACAGCCTTGTTTGGTGTTGGAACCACGTAGATAATGGGGGGAGGGATGGAGGAGGATACTGTCCATGTGTCATCTGCAAAACATTTGCAATGTGTGGGTATAGTGCTTGTCAAACTATTTATCCTTTAGGAAAGAAATGTGCTCATTTGAATATTGCCTGTCCAATATTGTACATACATAGCTAGATTGCCTTTACTGAGGTCTACTAGTAGCTCCTGTGCCATTCAAGCTGTATTAGGGGATGGTGGGGGGTGTTAAGTTTTATTCTGTAGCTTTTAAATGTTCGGTAGGTTTCTGCCATTTTTTCCCCCTAAATTGGAAAGTTGGATTTGTTATGACATTACTGAAAGTATGACTGAGGGATCCAGTCAAAGAACGAGGATTGGCAACATGCTGATTTGGGTACCTTCAGGTTACAAATCCAATACTGTCTTCAGCCACTGATACTATTCCCCTTTCTGTATCATCTCTGTCCAAACTCTATCTAAAACTGTCTCCTCAGGCCCTTTTCAGTTCCTGAAAGCAAACTGAAGAAGTGCAAAAGTGCTTCTGTTGCTATGTCCCTTTGTAGTTCAGTTCTTATTTTGTATGCAAAGTAAGTTTGCATTCTTATTTCTACTGTTGCTTAAATAAAGCAAATGGAATCTCATAATCCATACACTAATGTGGAAGTTTTCCCTAAGCATACTAAGCAGATCATTTAGCTTTTTGCTTTATCGCACTCCAGAAGCAGAGGAAGCCATTTGCTTACTTGGCATTGTTTTCCATAACACGGAAGCAAATATCTTGCAAGCCCCTCTCTAGTTTCACTGAGCTGAATTCTCCTTTCAGATCCAAGGATGCAGTTTCTTTTGGAGTTACATGCATGACCAGGCTGCACTAACTGCATATGGTCTTAACTTGGCAAGTACCCCAAAACTATACCACCCTGCCAAAGACCAGGGGAGTGTCATTTAGGATAACTGCTACAGAATCTGCAGTGTGTATTTTGAGCCAAATCCTGAGGATCTAACTCCCTTTTTGCTGAGTCCTTACACATAAAGCTCCCATTAACTACCTCTGAGTTTGCCTCAGTAGGGACTTGCCAAAAACCCAAGAAGCTGATTCACTTCTTACTTACACAGTTGTAAATCAAGAATGTCAGGAATCCAAGAAATGTTGAAAGCCAATAGGATTATGACGGTGTAAGTAAGTAGTGAATCAGGCTCCACAGAAATGCCTCGGAATTTGTTTCCTCAAGTACATGCTGAATAATTATCGCATACTGGTAAATTCCCCGTTACATACATGTATAAGTGCATGCCCAGCGACTGTCCTGCTGCTCTGGTAATAGGTTGTAAGGAGGTTGCCATGTTCTGTATGTGAATGAATATGGCTTATCTGGTATTTAAACCTTGTGAGGTAATGTGCTACTTGCCTCCTAGTTCTACAAGCATGAGCCTGAACCATAGCAAGAGATCCTAACAGTGTCATCTCAAAAGGACTAAATGTCCATGCACTGGGCACCTGATGACAGACAGCAAGAGGTCTCCCCATTTTTACATACAATACATCTGTGACTGTCGATGTTGATCTCTCCCTTAAAGTGTAAAAGAGAAAAACAAAGAGAGAAAGAGGGTCTTCTTATGTTACCCAAG
This sequence comes from Gavialis gangeticus, assembly GCF_001723915.1. Taxonomy (NCBI): domain Eukaryota; kingdom Metazoa; phylum Chordata; order Crocodylia; family Gavialidae; genus Gavialis; species Gavialis gangeticus. The sequence continues at coordinate 1,732,063 of NW_017729029.1, forward strand.
ATTTCTAGTCTGAGTCCTTACTTAAAGGACATTTTTCGTTCTCAGTGAGAGAGAAAGAGAGAGAGATTCTTCAGTAGATGGGCCCTTAAGTCTGTGGATGTGTTAATAGACGCATTTATTTAATCTTTTTTTCTGGTAGGTACTGACCAGGATTTAAAAGGTCCATTTTTACATAGTGTACACGAGCAGATGCTGGCATCCTTTATTCTGGTGTCACTTAGTTTGTCCAGGTCCCTTAAACCCTCCTGCTAGATGGGGATATTTACACTAGAAGAACACTAGAGAAAACCCCAACTTTTGCACCTTTTGATAGCATAGAGATTTAATTCAATGCATAGTGTTGAAATGCATAGTAAGCTGGTATTTATTTTGTAGCCATGTTTCAAAATGGATTTACAGAGTAAGAGAAATGATGTTTCCTGTATTAGCTATTCCTCTAAACCCTGCCTGCACCTTCAGATTTGTGTCCAGTTAGCAACTAGTATTGTGCCTGGAAAGTACATTGGCAATTGCACTCTGAGTACATGTGAAAACTGGACTGCCTCCACTGGCCGAGCGCCTTCACCCAGGATGCAGCAACCTCAGCACTCTGCAGCCCTGAGAAGGTTTTGTGGGCATGATGTATTCAAACACTCTAAGTTAAGAGGGCAACTAAGTAATTTGGAGATAAAGTGTGGAAAGCTATAATCCATAACTGACTCATGTGGAGGCTAGTGCTAAAAACTCTTCGGATGCTAATTTACTTTTCCAGTTACAAAGGAGTCCTCATTTTGTTGTACTTACTTTGGAGAGAGGATTAATTTTAGGAAGACAGAATCCAACCCCTCCACATAACACCCATCCATTAAGCCAAGTTTGACCTGTACTCTAATCACTACCTTGGAAGTGAAGATGGGCCTCCTGGGTCCTTCCCCTTTTGAAAGGGCAAGGAAGCCTACTCTTAGATGGCAAAGGTGCATGCCTGTCCTTCACATAAAACCACAGCAAATGTATACTGAGCTGCTCTCCCTGGTATTTTGCATTATACTGTTGGGTCTTAGAGATGTTGTATAAAGACTGTGGCAAATTGACAGCTGTTTTTATTTCTTAATATTTCTTTAATTAAAGGTTCTCTATATAGATATATTTTTCTTTGTAATAATCCTAAAAGTTTATTGCTGGTGCCTCTGTGCTGGTGTGGTCTCCCAATTCACAGCTCTGTGGAAGCAAGAAAGAATAGTCACTGCAATCTTTTGTCTCACTGTATGTGAGTAGGCTTATGAGGCAAACACATCTCTCATTCAGCGGGGCTACCAAAAGGAAGTGAGTGGCAGCCCACAACTTGGTTGAGCCAACTTTCAAATACAACATTGCCAATTTCTCACTAGATTTTCACCCATGTCATGCTATTCGAAGGAGCTAGCAAGGCCTTGGGCTTCTGAGGCATGGCATCAAAGTCCTTTGTTCAGTCTCTGTCTGCCCATGCTATTACTTTGCTAAGCTTTTCTCATTCTCTGCCAGGTTTACAGTTAAATGTACTGATACTATTTGCTACACATACAGAATTGCAATTTCTTTCAGACAGGGTGTGCATACACAAGACACTTCCAGCGCAGTAGACTAATTCTACTGTGCATTAGTGCGGTGGGCAAAACCCATGGTAATGCGTTAATGCACAGTAGCATCAATTACCATGCATTCAGGTAGTACCTGTAACTATAGGTACTAAACTTAATGCATTTTAATTATGTCGCTTTAATGAACGTGTAGATGCGCCTACAGCCCTTTTTAAATAGTGGTATTCTGAAGCCTTTATATTTATAGGTGTGAAGTGCTAAATTTCACTCCTTCAGAAGTCAATGGATTTTTTTTTCTATTGACTTTACTGGAACGAGGATCTAGCCCTAAATACATTTAAGAAAGAAAATAGACACCTATTATGTTAAGCATCACTGAGATTTTGCCTGAAGATGACTTCTTGCCGTTTCAGTCCACAAAGATGTGGCTGAATATGCCTACCCAAAAGATCAGTGACTGAGAATTTACCATGCTAGGTTGAACAGCATTTATTTTTGCTTGTAATTAGCTAAAAAAGAAACATTTTTGATACCAAGGATAAACAACCAACCAACCATAATACAGTATAGTTCACGTTTGAGTTCAGTGTGGGCGCTCAGCCAATGCTGTGCAGCAGGACAAACTTCACACTGTGGCGTTCAGCTCTCTTTTTGTAATCTTGAAATCTGTTGTTGTTCTAAATACAATAAAAGGCAGAACCTTGTTTGTTGGAACACTGGTGTGTCTGTGCATGTGTGTTTGGCTTTCATTTATTTCAGATGCACATTTGGAAAATGTCATTTGGTGAAAAATATTTGTATTGGGCTTGCCAAAAAAAAAAAAAAATTGGCCATTTTTCCAGAGTTGAGGCTTTATGCTTGGGTTATTCTTAAAATCTGACTATGGAAAATGAATAGTCCCTTATCTTGACTGTTAATTCATTTATACATGAAATGACTAATCTTTTCATACTAGTCTCTTTGGTGCTTTTAAATTGAATTTTATTAAATTAATGTATTTAATTAAATTAGGTGCTAAAAGAATGCCCAGTATCCTCTTCCTGTTTTAGCATCTCATGTGGTTGTCACTGTTGTTAAATGACCAGTAACTGGAAACCATTCTGCTCAGACTTCATTATAAAATTGACCTGTGATCTCCAAATAATACAAGACATTGTGTTTTTATCAGCCCAGTCCTTAATTAAAAGCAGAAAAGTGGAGTCTTGTATTTGTCCAGGCTTAAATTAGACAAACCAAAGTGCTTAAAAGCAAAATGACCTGTTTGTACACATTTAACTGGGAATGGCTAGCATGTAATTCCATAGCAATAACCACATATACCAATACCCTGAAAACTGAAAGGAAAATGTTCTTGTGGCTGAACAATACAAAAAACAGCTTGGAGAAGTGGGATAGTATTGTGCTAAGTCAGCTGTGGAGGATGTGGTTCTGAACCTTTATCCGAGTTGCAGCTAAAAAGGAACGCATTAGTAGTTTCAGACTTAATCTGTGCTTGACATTTGTTCATGCCAGTCACCAAGCTAAGCTGTCAGTACAGAGAAAAGCCCAAGGCAGGAGTTGCAGAACCTCAGGGTGTTGGCAAAACTGCGGGGAATGTTGATCTGAAAACCAGTGGCAACAGCAATAGGAGTAGAGGTGAACTGGCAGAGTGCAGAGGGAGTCTAGGACTGGAAGAGCAGTAGGGCAGGTCATGGCAGGGCTGCAAGTCAGTAGGCTGAGTCATCTGAGAGCCTCCAAGTTGGATACTATGACAAGCCAAGTGCAGGGCAAGTCACTTAGGGAGCTACGGTGGAGAAGCTTGAGTGGTAGGAGTGCAGCTCAGAAAGCACATTGGACAAGCTGTAGAGCCAAATCATGCCCATGCTTGTCCCTGTAACTCCAAACTGAAAGCCTGAAATCTTTCATTTTCCTACTGAAATTAATGCCCTCAGCCCCCACTAAGGGAACCTTCTTAACAATTAGCAATATATTCCTGAAATTTGACCTTGTACCAGATGTGAGTGATGCTAAAAATGAGGCATACACCCAATGGAAGGGAGGGGCCATCACCAGGGAGGGCTATACCTCTGTTGCTTGGGACTGCAGGGGGGCAGTCAGGAAGGCCAAGGTGGAGATGGGACTGGGACTAGCTTCCTGGATCGAGGACAACAAGAAGTCCTTTTTTAAATACATAGGGGGCAAAAAGAAGGTACCGGGTAATGTGGGGCCTCTGCAGGACTTGCTAGGAAATCTGGTCATCGCACCAGACAGCAGAGCTAACCTATTTAACAATTTCTTTGCCTCCATTTTTCTGAGTAGGGACCTGGTCATCCCTCCCCATTGGGACCCCCGTAGGCCCCGTGGGAGGCGCACCCAGGCCTAGGGTCAGAGAGGACCTAATCAGAGAACCTCTGGACATATTTAAAACAGCAGGTCCTGACGATCTCCACCCCAGAGTGCTGAGGGAACTAGCAGAGGTTATTGCAGGACATCTGGCACGGCTTTAAGAGCACTCATGGTGCTCTGGTGATGTGCTGGAGGGCTGGAAGAGGGCCAATGTGGTTCCCATTTTCAAAAAAGGGAGGAAGGAGGACCCAGGAAACTATAGGCCCATTAGTCTTACCTCGGTCCTGGGTAAGCTTTTTGAGAAAATTATCTTGGCACATGTCCACAAGGGGCCAGCAGGGGAGACTAT
>NW_017729029.1:1736351-1753274 GCF_001723915.1 Gavialis gangeticus
GGAGTACTGCGTCCAGTTCTGGGCGCCGCACTTCAAGAGGGATGTGGACAACATGGAAAGGGTCCAGAGGAGGCCACTCGCGTGATCGGGGGCAGCAGGGCAGGCCCTATGAGGAGAGGCTACGGGACCTGAACCTGTTCAGCCTCTACAAGAGAAGGCTGAGGGGGGATCTAGTGGCCTGTTATAAACTAGTCAGGGGGGACCAGCAGGCATTGGGGGAGTCCCTGTTCCCCCGAGCACTCCCAGGAGTGACAAGAAATAACGGTCACAACTGGCAGAGGGTAGATTCAGGCTAAATATCAGGAGGTGCTACTTCACTGTCAGGGTGGCTAGGATCTGAAACCAACTTCCAAGAGAAGTGGTGCTGGCTCCTACCCTGGGGTCTTTAAAAGGAGGCTAGATGAACACCTTGCTGTTGACCCCAGTACTCTTTCCTGCCATAGCAGGGGGTCAGACTTGATCTGCTCAGGTCCCTTCCGACCCTACAAACTATGAAACTATGAGGTCAACTGTTGAGCCAGAAAAATATTATACAGGGCAGGAACAGTAAGGCCCTAGGACAGCTATACTCTAATAAGGACCTAAGAAAGTGGTGGCTTCTGTCACTCTCTCGTTGTTTCCCTTCCAGTTGTAATCCACCCCATCCATATACAGAGCTCAGCAATGGCATGGATTTGATTTTCCAGCCCGTATGAGAAAAGGAGCACAATGATCATTTGTTGTACTTGAAAATGTATAACTTAAGTAGAACAAAATCCAAATGAGCTCTTTTGAATGGCTTCCAGAGGCAGGGGTTGAGTAAAGATACTGGCCCAGAGTTGTTTTATCTGATCCAAGTTGTCTCCAGTATAATCTGACAATTATCACCTGATGTGCAGAAACATCAGTACAGTATTTCTACCACCCAACGTACCAGAAAGGGATGAGGGAGTCCTCTCCCTTGGATGCCATGTGGCAGCCAGGGGACCCTCTCTTTATACCTTTCCAGGTCTAGTGATGTTTCATTGTCCAGAAATGATTCATTCTGAAAAGTGCTCTTGCGTGATACCAGAACAGCCCCCTTGTAAAATACCTTACTTTCTATTTTAATGGGAGGTTTGTTTCCAAGCAGTGTCCCATTTGCTGATAAGAATTTAAAGAAAAATTGTAATTTCACTGCGCAATGAAATTTAGAATTAACCCAGCCAATAAAAAATACATGTAATCAACAATGAAAAATGGGTGAGATATAATTAGTGCATATTTGGTAGGGACATTCTCCCAAAACATAAATCTTTCTCAGATTGCCCAACTTCCAGTTCTGATTTTGAATGTCGGACATATGGACTCTAAACAAGGCTGTTGGTCCCACATTTGGCCAACTATTCATACTTCCTGCTTGGGTTTGCAAAGTCTGTGCAATTCTTTAGAGGTTGCTTTTTTACCAAACAAAGGTATCAGGACTCTTCTCTATTTCTGTATTTTTAAATCAGTGCCATGGACAATGTTGCAGTGATAAACCATTATGTAACTCAACACTTAGAGTAACTCTGCAATATTATATGAGTGGACTTGATGGGGTTTTGCTAATTTGAACATCATTTTCCCATATAAAGAGAGAAGAGAAGTGGAGGTGTGCTAGGTGTCTGCAATAATAAACCACTGGGTGTATGGACAACCTTTCTAAAGCCTTCCTAATTGTTTAACCTACTCAGAAGATTCTGTAGGGAAAAAAAGAAAAAAAAGAAATACCAGGCTAGAGAGAGTCCCTTTAAGAATTAAAAAAAGCTTGGAAAGGCAGCAAGTAGTCCCAGAAAGTGAATATGCCTGTTTGTGCTGTTTAAGAGCCTGTACAAGATAGTTTCTCAGTTTTGACTATAGTTTACAAGCTCCAAAACTGTTGTGCTTTGAACACGGAGGAAGGAGCCAAAATCAACATGCAATCCAGTCAGCCAAATACCAAGGAGCAGGAGACCACAGCCCCAAACCACAGAACGCTGCCTGCCCCCCTAGCGCTTGCAGTGCTCTCCTACAGACACGGGACAGATCCCTGCTTTTCTGTCTGCTTGCCCCAGACTGCAAGATCCAGGTTTCTGGCCAGCTCTGAGGGATCCCATGTCACCACAACACCGGCAGGCAAGTTAGAGAAGAAATCACTGCATTTTTTTCTTGTTGTTCCTCTAAGGACTGTGCTTGACTTTTGTCTGACATCTACAGCTCTGCTGTGACCACAGCAGTCCCAGTGGCCATTGGGAGGTGGAAATGATCGGCTGTCAGGTTCCCTGGGATTCAAGGCAGCCAATGTGAGTGCTGAGAGATGTCTCCAGACACCTCCAGGGTCAAGGCTCTGCATACAAGCACAAAAGCTGGATGAAAATGTTTCAAGTTGACTGGGAACAAATCTGAACATCTTCTACGAATGCTTCCAGCCTCCACCCCTCTTGCTTGCTAATTATTTAGCACAGCGATTTGTGTACAATTAGCGGAGCTTCCTCCCCCTGCGCTCCCTTCCCCCACCAGCCTGTCTTCTCCTCTTTGATCCTGCTGTGAAATTGTAGCACAGAATTCGTGGTTTCTCAATCAGTGCTATGGCAACAGACTGCGCTGTCGTAATTTGAGGGATTAGGATTTTGCAACAGGATCCTGTTGGAGGAGCTTGACTGGGTTAGGAGCAAAGTTCTGAAGTCCAACCTCAAAAGAAGTCGGAGGGAAGCATCTGTCTCCAGACAGCCAAGTTTGTCCTGGAACGAGAGCCCACTCTGTGCCAAAAACAAAACCTGTCAAACTTGGACAGGGACAAAACTAGTTTGAGAAACAGCTACTGGGCATAGTTGAATTTTGCTCATGTATTCAGCTCTGTACTGGGGATCCAATCAGCCTTGACGTAATTCCAGAGAGAGGCCAATGAACACATGAGATCTGGGGTTGAGTTTGTTTTGTATCCACTCTTCAACAGAGAACAGTACTGGCTACTAAGAGGATGCTACAGAGAAAACCATGATGGTTGGTAAGGTACAATGGGCCCGATCCCACGTCCTGAGCCCATAGGGGTAGTCACTTCCTAACCACTTAGGAGGTGAGTTACACCCTGGGGCATGAAGATCCAGTGCCCCTTTATAAATATTTATCCTCATCAATGCAACAGAGCATTTTTTTACAGCAAATTGTCTCTCAAGTGACTAACAGGACCAATCTGGGGATTTAGACCTAAACTTTTTGCCTGAACAATAGGGAAGGGCTCTGCCTAGGGAATAAAGCTAATGCCCCCCGAAGTGCAGCTGGCACTCTGAAACAAGGGCAAGAGTGCCTGAGCTCCAGTTCCACTGAGTCAGGCACGGGAAACCGAAGAACTGGGCCTGTGCCCTCCCAGAAAACTCCTGATGCTCCCTTAGGCAGCCGTAGTCCGGCTCCAAGCTAAACAGCGGGTTCCTAATAGTTGTCCTCTGAACAGCCTGGCAGAGCTTGTAAAATGGAGCCTCTTTGCATTTCATGAAGTGATAACCATTTGCTTTCAGTGTGTATCTCCCCCATCCTTTGCAGCCCGAGGGGGCCCCAGATGGTGTTCCTGGGGACAGACAGCTATGCTGGTAATGCTTTCCAAGCACCAGCTCCCCATTTACCCAGAAACTGGATCGCGGTCGCTGCTGCCAAGTGCATTGTGCCAAGCCAGACACGTCCTGCGGGGAGGACTGCTCCCACATTTTCCGTGTTCCTGAGTGCCATCCAGCAGTGCAATGTGAATCCATTCAGGTTGTTCAAGGACCTCCAGTGGGACGTTTGCTAGGGATCATCCCTGGGAAAACCGGGCACTGATGAAACATCTCCAAAGAACAAGTTCAACTGCAGGATGCCTCTCCCTGTCTGATGCCTGCAAAGAGGTCGTTTATGAGCCCTGCTGTCCTGGGGCAGGGAATTTTCTGTCACAGGCGTTTCCATCCGCAAGGCCAGCCTCCTCCCCACCATAGACTCTGGCTTTTCTGATTATACCGTGCTGCTCACGTGGGACAGTTACAAGCACATCTGGAACTGGAGCTTCATTTCTCTGATGAATGGACTCTAGATATCCCCTGTCTGAGAGATGCAAGTTCCCTTTGGCTAAAGAGTAAAGGACAAGATGGACTGGCTGTCATTGAGGGCACTGGCTGGCATTATGTGGATGTATGTTGTTCAGGGAAATGTGAGGGGCAGGAGGAAGGCTGGGTCAGGGGATACAGGGAGCCAGCCAAATGCTAAAAGGGAGGCAGAGAGCAGTGATGGTGAAGAATGAAGGCCACACAGTCTAGTGGAATAAGCAGAGGACTGCAGCGTCCAGAGACCTGGCTTGGTTTGAGTGAGACAACCCTGCCACAGCAATGGGTTGGACTAGACAGTCTCTTGAAGTCCCTTCTAGCCCCTTTGATACTGGCAAGTGGGAAAAGAAAGGGAGTGGTTGGCAGCCCTCCCCATCCCCCTTCAGGTAGTGGAGGGGAAACAGTGGTACCTTCAAACAGCCAAGATGAAAAAAGAAGAAAACATGCTTTTGCTCATGTGCTCAAGGCAGGGCTTTTACCTCGACAAGCTCTCTCTCTCCCTCATGCACGCACAGTCACTCACACTCATGTGCACTCTCTCACACTCACACGTGCGCACGTGCGCACACACGCACACTCTGGGCACCAGCAGCTTTACCATCAGAAGGAAACCGAAAAGCCTTTGCAGAATTATTATTTAAAAGCATCTTATGATTGCCAAGCCAATCTCATGATTTAGGGGGAGCTCTGACTGGCGAGTCTCGCCTGGGAGGCTGGCAGGACTGCAGAGGGTGCTGAGAATACAATCCTCTGAGAGTCCTGCTGCCCCATCTCAGTTTTCTCAGCTCCTTCAACAAGCATGCAGCTGTATTGGGCTGGGCGGAAATAAAAAGACTTAAAGCTTGGCGGCATCAGCGAGTGCTTGGTGGCTGGATCCTGAACCCATTTTGCTGGGTGTGGGTCTAAGAGAGACAACTTTATTAGCTATTGAAAACACAACTGACACGTGGCCTGGAACAGTGTTTAAAGGGTCCCTGCATGCCCCTCATACTGGCCACCCCTCCCTGTCACCGTCTGGCGATGTTGCTAAGGCACCGTTGCTAAGACTTCCTTTTGGAAGTACTAAAGCATGGCACCATATGGATGGTTACGGTACCGTGCACATGGCGCGTGGTTGGGTTTCGCTGCTACAGCATCATAGTGGCACACCATAACCAGGGAGCGTGCCACTGCAGCACCCTAACTGGCAATCCCATGTAGACCTGAGTGATTGCTATGTTGCCGTATGGTGACATAGTGCATCTCTATGTCACCGTAGGGCGACATCCCTGAGAACTAGTCGCATGTGAAGCACAGCCCTTAAAAGATCACGGTTTTCTGAGCTATGCTTATATAAATACCTACTACATTCTTCCATTGAGCCTGAAAAGCATGTTTTTCTCCCCTGTTCTGACAACTAAAAAACCCCTTTTTTTCCTTAAACTTTCAAACAATGTCCCTTTGCATTAAAACCAAGTTTTATTACTAATCATCTATAAAGCCTGGACAACTACAAGCCCTGTTCAGGCCAGAGCAAATTATACAGATCTCCTGCAAGGAACACTTCTGATTTAAAAGCAGTATTAGAGAAATCTCAGCTCCAAATGAAAATTGCTCAGGCAACTCAGAGAAAGTGGAAACCAAGGATTAAAATGAAAATCAGTGTATGACTGTTTAGCCACAGGTTCTGCTACCTCAAAATAGATAATACACGTGGCTCCTACAGAGAAAGTTTGTCAAAGAGTCCCCTGAGGTCACCTTAAAAGCAAAAATGTAGGAATGCAACAAACGGGGCCGTACAGCTTGGGATAGTGAAAGCAGAGCAGGCCACGGCGGTCATTGTAAATGCTGTCTCTGTCTCTGTCTCTGTTTACACGGCTTCATAACCCAACAGAAAATCAACAGAGTGCAGCTGCTATTTGTCCCTGGGTACTTCTCCCCCCCTCCCAATTTTTTTGTTACAGGTCCAGAATTCAAACCATTTAAATGCTGTGCAGCCTCCGTGGGAAGCATGAGATGCAGCGGCAGCTGGAGATGGAAATGAAGAACGAGGTGAAGTCAGGATGGTCCCACAGAGTGCCGTGGGAACTGGGGAGGTTATAGCAAGACCTCCCCCATCCCCCTGCCTGAGGGAAAAGCAAACCCTGCAATTTCACTCCCATTCCCCTCCTGTACCGCACTTTTATATGTCCTCATATCCCCCCTGCTGCCTCTACATTTCTGCCAATGAACTTTCATTCTGACCTGCCACGTGCATTTTAAATACCAGGCCCTCGTCTCCCACCGAAACTCGACTTCAATCCTGCCTGCTACGATGTCTTGGTAACCACGGTCCTCCAGCCCCACCTGAGCTACTGCCTATAAGCTTTCACCTTTATCCTCAGGAATCCAAAGAACAAATGGGAATGAAATGGCCCTGAATAATTGTAGATGCAAAATTAAAAGATGGCTTCTAATCAGCAGAGGAGTGACGTTCTGGAACAGCCTTTCAGTCAAAGGAGGGGCCATAACAGCTCATTAGATTTAAAATGAAACTTCAGGGATTTATGAACATGATGTGGTTGCCTGCGGTAACAGATCACTGGCCCTGATGACAGAGGAAGTTCTTCCGGTCTTACGTTATTACATTTTGAAACAGAAATGCACTGATGGGGGTATTTCCTTGCAATACCCCCCTGACTTCTTACTCCTAGGCCATTCCACCTCCAATAGCATTTAAGTTTGGTGTGCTTGTCCATCGCTTATTTGCCATCCCTTGTGCCTTAAACGAGGTTGTGAGCCCAGTTCTCCAAACAGGAAAGGTTCACACACACTGACTACCCATCTGTTTCTTCAGCTACAATCAAAGATGTATCAGGGCAGGGAGTAATTTCCACAATATTCCCCATTCACTGCTGGGTGCAGTATTATTTTGATCAGTGCAGTAGGGCTGTAATTCACTGCTGTTCTGCATTACTAAAATTAGTCCTTTCAACTGGAAAGTAGCAAACAGTATCTCATTTTAAAGCCTGTCAAGAGGGAAAGCAAAGGAAACATTTAACACGATTTGCTAAGAACCTACTAGAAGGATTTGGGGAGAAACTATACTATTTATACAGTGCCTTCAAACCACTGGCGCATGTAAGAGTTCAGCTGGGGGAAGGCAAAACTTTAACCCAGGATCAGCATCTGTAAAAGCATTTCCCTCATGGAAGAAAAGCCCTAAGAGGCTGTCAAGATGAACAGAGCCTCAGTAAATTAGCACTTGAAAAACCCAGACGCACAACTTTGGTTTGTATTTTCAGCTCCTGACACTGTAGACACTTGAAAGGGACCCATCACATCCAGTAGTTACTTAGTATCTGGCTTTTAAAGGCTATAAAGGCAGAAGCAGAAGCAGAATGGCTGGATGGGGGAAAAGGCATAAAACAAGTCACGGGATATGTTCAGAACCCCCCTCCCTTTGCCAATACATTTCTGGTGTTGGAACGAGCGTGTCTTCGGCCAAGAACATGGAGAACGCGATGTCGGCGTTGCAGCTGCCCGCACGTAGTCTAGAAGCTTCCTGATAGCTCATAGGATTTTCACTGTCAGGTGAGAAGTTGAACACTGTCCAGTTCAGTCACAGCTTAGATGGAAGTTAAAGAGGGTAGGTGGATAATTGTTGCTGTAGCCAATAGTCCCTACTTCAGGAAGCATGGTTTGAAAGCTCGGAGTTGTGCGCAAGCTTATGCCGATTGGAGAAAGTAGCTGCCCGAGTCAAATGCCATGTGGCCGTTCCCCTCCAATCCCTGCAACTGTTGTTGTTCATATAGCACCAGAGCCAAGTACGGTGCTTTGCAAAAACACAGATGCCTCATTGTTCAGAAGAGTTTGCAGCCATGGGGCGCTCATACACGTGAAGGGGGTTTCGTTCTTCACAGTTGCATTCTGTGCCCCGTAAATTGAAACAGTGGGTTTTTAATTGAAATGGTGGGTTTTGTTTTTCTGTCTCTGTATATGCATCATTGTCCTGGCAGCCGCAAGCACCGGCTGAAGGCAGAAGCTGTGAGAGGCCTGATCCTTTTTATCAGCAGAGCCTGCCCACCTCTCCCACAGCTGGGGGATAAGCTGACAGATTAATGGCTGCAACATTGCAACTTGGAACGTTGCAAACTTGCAGCATTGATGCCTGCACAGTCAGACGGGTGGCTAATTGGCTGGACAGTCGCACCCAGAGAGTGGTGGTGGATGGGTCATTTTCAACCGGGAGGGATATGGGCAGTGGGATTCCCCAGGGCTCGGTCCTCAGGCCCGCACTGTTCAACATCTTTATCAATGACTTGGACGAGGGGGTGGAAAGCACATTGTCCAAGTTCGCTGATGACACAAAGATGCGGGGCGAGGTGGGCACACCAGAAGGGAGGGACAGAATCCAACTCGATCTGGACAGGTGACAGAGGTGGGCAGATGAGAATAGGATGGATTCAACGTGGACAAGTGCAGGGTGCTGCACCTAGGGAGAAGGAACCAGCAGCATACCTATAGGCTGGGGAACTCCCTTCTTGTCAGCAAAGAGGTGGAAAGGGATCTTGGGGTCATGGTTGACTCCAAGTTGAATATGAGCCGCCAATGTGAGAAAGCGGTCTTAAGACTGTAGGTCTTAGCAATGTAAAGCTAACCACACCTTGTCATGCATCCACAGATGCATCACAAGCAGGTCCAAGGAGGTGATCCTTCCCCTCTGTGCAGGGAGTTGGACTTGATGATCTGTTTAGATCCCTTCCAAGCCTAGCTACTATGATACTATGGATCTAAACTGTATCAGGATGTGGTTTATTTTTTGATGATGCCAACTCTTTTAAACCCCCCCAAACTCGTGTATGTGTAAAATGTGACACCATTAAACCACATGAAGGGAAATTTTCATCATGTGTACATGGTAACATTGTCACATGTACAAGCACCCTAGGAGGCCTAATCTTGACAACAAAAGACAGAACTTCTCCTACACAGTCCATGGCAAGCCATGCACTCACTCTGACCATGGATGTAGTCACAGCTGGCTGGGATGTGTTGGCAGAATCCAGCCCTGTATGTGGACTGGAGCAGTAGAAGGTAACAGAAGGATAAATACTGGCAAATGCAAAGAAAATAAGAGGTATTGCCTCCTACACAGCCGCTAAGGGTCTGGGAGGGTGCGAGACTTTTGTTATTGTTAGTATGCTTCTAATTTATTAGCATTATAGGGAGAAATTCTGGTGAAACAGCCTTGGAGTCAAGATTTCACCCATATTCTCTCTAAGGAACATCAAAGAAGTAAAGACTGAATCCATCACTCTTTCTTCCCAAACTTTAGCAGTGGTTTCAAAGTGTATATGGTTTTAATTCTTCACTTGTTGCACTCCTCTAGTGCACAGCATTCCTGCACACTATTAGAAAGCAGTTGGTTTCTACCCCAGAAGTGGCTGCAGTTCTCTTCTGGCTGAATCAGCGTCATTGCAAAGGTGATGGATCATGTGGGGGCTTCTTTGGCTGGCTGGTTTGGCGCATGTCTTGTGACACTGAAGGAGCCAGTTGCTACGAACTGGAAATGTTGCAGGGAGGTCTCAGGCTTAGCCAATTCTCTGCCACTCCTGGCACACTGAGTCCTGTGAACTTAATACAGCATTTTAGTGAAGCCTTTACCCTCCACCTCCTCCCCACATCCCACATGCTGTTTGGAGTTCTCTTTGGCTCCAGGGAACCACCTGCCTCTGCCCTTTCCACACCCATGGATGAAAGCAGCAGAAGACAGGAGGAGAGTTATTTATGAGTTTTGCTAAATTAAAATCAAAGCCAAGAGGTGCAAGAGCCCTGAGACTATTGTTTCATTTTGGCCTCTTCTATTTTTTCCAAATAAGGGCTCTTCAGAAAGAAGAACACAAACTCCCAGATTTAACACATAATCTGCCCTGAGGACATGAATAGAGCTTCGTAACACAGAGGACATTCAAAGTGCAGCCCAAACAATAAATAAGGGTGGCAGAGCCTTGTTTGTGCTCGAAGCACTATTGGAGGGTACAGAAAGGACTCGAGATTCTGGGTATGGGCACACAAATAAGTTACTGTGAGAGAAGCACCTCACCTAACCTCTACCAACTGCCTCTGGCTACATGCTTCCTGTACTTTGAGGGGATGTAAAACAAAGGAGGTAAAACTAGCTCATAAAAACTAGTTTTCAGCCTAAATGATGAGGAACAAAATGGAGGAACCAGTTCCTTCAGAAAATTTAACCGAGGTTCAAAGGGGTTTCTGCTGGAGGCAGATACATTCACTGAAGTTGAGGGTTTCATTTAAAAGATTTTTTTTCATTTGAGGGCATGGGCATCTGAATAAGTTGCCATGAGACAAGGTTGAATGCATGTCCTTTCCCCACAGTAAATGCAAAAACAGTCCAAAAGAACTACTCTGCTCTGTGGCCCCCATTTATGTTGGGGGCTATGTTGGCTGGCTATGTCTACTTGGATGAGTGTTACATATCCAGGACTGAGCCTTCCTGTGTCGTTGGTAGCCCAGATACAGCCTTCCCTTTCAGGCTTAGGCTATGCCTTCTTCAGCCATTGATAACGCACTGTGCTGCTGATAAAACTCTTCACAATCAGTGGCTTCTGTGTTCAGGACTTTGTACATAAGAAACTAAATTACACTAACAGCCAAGGGTCAGAAGGAAGAAACCGGTCTATGTATTCCTATCCATGCAAGCTGTAGCACCCAGTAATACTAGCCCACTCTTGCTGCTCCGTGCTTTCTTCCTAACACTCATTACCATCTCTTCTAGACATGCACTGAGCCATGGACACCTGTGCCTTCTCTACCTGAAGTGCTTCAACTACCTGAAGGGTGGTTACAAAGAGGATGGAGCTGGACTGTTCTCAGTGGTGGTAGATGATAGAACAAGGAGCAATGGTCTCAGGTTGCAGCAAGAGAAGCTTGGGTTGGATATTAAGAAGAACTTTCTCACCAGAAGGGTGGTGAAGCACTGGAATGGGTCACCTAGACAGGTGGTGGACTCTGCGTACTCATGCATTAGTAGGTGCATCACAAACAGGTCCAGGGAGGTGATGCTCTTCCTCTATGCAGTACTGGTCAGGCCACAGCTGGAGTCTTGTGTCCAGTTCTTTTTTGAAGTTAGGGTTGCCATGGACTGGGCTTCCAAGCGAGGTGGTGCTCTCCCCTACCTCGGGGGTCTTCAATAGGAGATTGGACAAACACCTGGCTGGGGTCACATGACCCCAGCACTTTTTCCTGCCATGGCAGGGCATCGGACTTAATCCACTGAGGTCCCTTTTGACCCTAGCATCTATGAATCCAGAAATCTATGAATCCTTGGATGTTTTAAAGCCACAGATTTGACAAAGCCCTGGCTGGAATGATCTAACAGGGGATGGTCCTGCTCTGAGCAGGGGATTGGACTAGATGACCTCCTGAGGTCCCTTTCTCCTGTCCCTATAGGCACCCTGTCTTCTACTCCTCAGTTTTGATGAAAAGCTTACGTTTCTGCTCCATGAGGCATCACAAACATGATTATACAGGAGGTCTCTGAACTCCTGTTTCCAGTGGAGAGGTACTTTTTGTTTTACAGAAGGTTTTCTACATATTAAACTAAACTTCCTGCACAAAAAATAGTTTAGCATAGTAAAAATTAGAGTTGATCCATCAAGGTCAACAGAAATAAGGAGAGAAAAACAATAGATGCAGGCCAGAGGGAAAGAGACTGAGACTAGCATAGTGTGACCATTTATAAGTACAAGGGATTTGCAACTGTAGGGGTCATTTCAAGGAACCCTGGAGGTAGAATGAGAGCCAGTGATGTGAAGCTAACACAAGAAAAACCTAGTTTAAATAGCTGGCCAACACTCAGGCCATCTCCCACACCTGCAACAAGTGTGTTCACTTGCCCATATACATATTCTTTAATAGCTCTGATGCACACATGTACTTGCTAATCATTGCATTTGTTGGAACACACATATGCTCTTACAGTATCTTATTGTAAACATTAACGATGTAAGGGCATTTTAAGTTAAAAGGGGTGGAGTCCAAGGGACTTACATAGCTGGGGCTGAGAGGAAATTGGGAAGCATTATTACTCTGCTACTTAGAAGATTGGTCAGGTGCATTTTTCCTCAACACCAGAGCCACAGCTATAACTTAGAAATACACAAAAAGCCTCACCTTCAGATGGCTTCTCTCTGCTTGTATGTAAAATGTCTGAACCTTCCTTGCCTTATCTAAATCATTGAGTTAGTACTTTCTGGTTGTGGGGCTGTATTTTCAAAGCCTTTTTCAGCCATTTGCCAATTCTCTTGCTCAGTTCAGGCCATGTGTCCTGTTAGCTCTGCCCATAGATGATGCTCCCTGGCGTGGTAACCACATTCCTTGTTTGTAATGCAAGACAGAGATACTTGGAAACAGAATTCAGGCCATGATCAAATATTGAAGGTGGCTTCTCAGACCCGTCTACCTCCATTTATGCAGTAAGACTCCTTCCTATCTGAGGGAATATGCAGGGATTGTTTATGGTTGCCCCGAACAGGTCAGAAAAGGAGAAATACAGGATCTCAGTCCACCATGCAGCTAGAGACTAGCATCTCATTGCAATATGCCAATTTGAATGTTCTAATCAATGGTCTGCTTTAGTAAGGAAAGCTGACTTGGAGTTTTTCTTTGTAGAGCTCAGTGGGGTAAGCTATGCCTGAGGGGCACCTTGGCTAATGGAGAGACTGCCCTCTATAAACAAAGTTAAGGAGGAAATTACCAGAGTTTGAGAACAGGCACAGAGCAGAAATGCATTTGAGACTCACTGAAGCTCAGGATCCAACGTTCAGGCACTGGCGGATCTGAGGCTGTAGGTCAGGCCCAAACCTAGTTATGAACTTTCATGGATGGGACTAAAGCACTTGAATAAAGAAAGCCTGGTCGCTGGAGGGGAGGCCCCTGGGGGGAGGGATCTGTTTCATGCACCCTCTTATTCTTGCTTCTTTTTATGGGAGCTATTTGAACCAAATGCCTCCTGAACAGCTCATGACAACTGAAGCAGAGCAGAGCAGAGATTCCTTGGTGTGGATGAAGAGTGGCATCGGAGTTTGGACACCCTATAAATTGAGTCAAAGCTGTTGATTTTGGCTGAGTTCTAGATGATGCTATTAGTGCAGTCTTCTCTGCTCCCTTAACACATGCTCTGCTAACCGGTACATGTCAGCTTGGTCTGCTTGGGAAATGGGAGCACAGAATTCACCAGGGGCTTCTCCTGCATTCAGTTACATTTCAAATGCTTGGTTGTTTATGTAATGTTGCAAGAAACCCATGAGGTTGAGAAATGATTTATGGATTAATTTAGGAATTATGTCCAAGGCAATAATGGGGTGGAATTTAAGAGAGACGAAAGAATTTAAGAGAAAAAAAGACCAGGAGGAAACAAATGCTTCCTGAGCAATGGATCATTTTTCTCTGGGAACTGGTGGATGCCCCAGCATTGAGGCACTGAAGGGTAATGCCTGACTACAAGTGCAAATAAGGAACAATAGCTCTGCATTGTAGGATGCTGGATTACTGTCTCTACTTTTAGTATTTCCAACCCATTTCACTGTATGCAAATACTTTAGAAATTTCCTGAGGTCTGGCTTAAAACACCATAAGGACACTACAGCTAGGGACTGACATTACACATAAACTGGTATAATAGGAAACCAGTTTAAGTCTGTAACGCAACAGAAGTTCATTGCACATAAACCACTTGCAAAATGGGCAAAACTAGTTTAAGATAAACCTGGATGAATGCAGTATCAGATTTAATTGATTTAGGTTAAACTGGCTTATTGAATTTCTGTCTGAGATCCCCTCCAGATTCAAGTTAACTCACAGTCTCCCAACATCGCAGGATGCTTTGTACCTCCCCTGTGACCACCCCTTGCAAGACGGGCAGGTTGAGTCTTGGCCCAAGCTTTCTGCTCCAGCCAATCATGGAAGCATGCTCCAGCACCACCTGGCTTCCAGCCTGAAGTGCTGCAGGCATGTAGCTGCATTTCTGGACTCAAAAGTGAAGGTCTGTTCACCTGCTTATCAGTTCAATCTATGCAGTTTAAACTAATCTGTGATGATTGAATCAATTCAGTCTTTGGCTCTTTGACTGTCCGTACTTACCCTTAAACTTTAAAATAAAGCTTGTGTAATCGACAATAAAAATAAATAAATAAAAGGAGAGCACAGAAATGCTGAAACACACATCCTGGATTTTTACTTCATGGAAACTTCATAACCATTACAGCTAACATAAACTTTTACAAAGCAAACTGGATCAGGCAGCTGATGGCACATGGTGCTTTGACACTCAGTACAGCACTGCAAGTGTCCAGGTGACTTCTATAAGCTCAGGTCCTGGTCACAGGCATGAAATGTTTCCCCAAAAAAATCACAGAAGAACATCTTACATACTGATTTACAAGTGAATGCACAGTCCCCAAACATTCACTTGTGCTAATGGCAGGGGAAAAAAAAGAGCACAGCCGCAAGACAAATAAACTGAAATGGATGCCATTGTGTATGTTTCCAATTAACTGCCGTCTTCTCTCGTTTAGAATTTCGGAAATTTGGCAACCAAGCCTCTTTCTCTGCTGATTTTGTTCTCTGTTCCAGGTCCATTGACAAATACTAGTCCCTCTTCAGTTACACCCCCTCAAGTATCTGGTGCCAGAAAAATGAACTGGGAACAAGTTGCTTTACTTCCTTTTTTGCCCCTCAGCATTGTCTGTGTTGGGAAGTGTTGGCCATATTTTCAAATGGCGCTACGAATTCTGGGAGTCTCTACTTCCTTGGGCCTAATATTAAACTATTATGAGCCTTGTTTTTTATGTGCAGCATCTACATCTCTCTTTGATATTAATAAAAGTGTGGGTGCTTATAACATTACTGAAAATCCAGACCTGAAGTGTTTCATTCACCTGTACCCATGCTCAAAGGATGAGGGTTGAAGTGGCATGAGTGATAAGGTGCGTGGCTCACAGCCTAGAGGTTACATGTTTGAGGCCATAGTAGAAGCACTCATGTCATGGCTTATCAGATTCCAATAAATCTGCAAATTCTGGTAAATATCTTGGCACCAGGACATGAGAAAGGAAAGGGACTTACAGGATACCTCAAGAAATTTTGGCTTCAGTAACATCTGTCAACAAACCAATAAAGGGCGCTCACCTGTTGTCTTTTGAAGCAGTCACCCCAAAGCGGTGGCAATGACTCCCCTCCTCAATGAGAGATTCAGAGCCAAAGTCATGCCTGACTTAAGAAGGTGCCATTCCACTGATATCAACTGCAATTGGTTTACAGACAGCAGACCGGATTTCCCACTAAGAGTAGAGTAATTCTGATCTAGATAAAAGCCCTTGACTTCATCCCTCCTATGCCCACCAGCTTCCCATTTCTGCTAGATAGTCTGGCGTCATTTTTTCTGTGTGGATTTGTAATAACTTGATTCAAACAGAACCTGCTCCATTCCCTTGGCATTGAGAGTGCTTTTCTTCAAAGAATGAGCCAAGCTGATCACAATTTAAAAACACCAGCACACTGATGTACCTAACGCAATACTGCTGTTTACATCATATTTTTCTGCCACTTTTTATAAGCACGTATATACAGGACTGCCAGCTGAGAGCATGGAACTGCAGCCACAGGGAGCAGCCGCACCATTCACACGCCACTGCAGTACCTGGTAAAGGCCAGAATGACATTCAGTAATGACGCAGCATTGTATACTAGATGCACAACAAGACAGGCAGCAAGGACAGCAGTCAAAGGAACAACAATTTGCACACACTTTGGCAAATCAGAGTTTGCACCCCAGTCACAGCTGAAGCATACACCAAGGATGTTTGCTTTGGTTCCAAACCATCACCCTTGCAAAAGGGTGTTTGTTATAACATGGAACTTCTAATTAACAGGCTAGCAGTTTCTGGGAATGATTAGAAAACACTCACAGGACATGAGGACAGTAGCTGGTGATGGGGAAGGTGCTTCAGCCCATGGGGGGAGTTGGAAGCCGCTTATTGGGCAATTCTATTTAAGTACCGTATCATGGGATCATCACTGGCTTTCAGTGGAACCATGACATGGATCTACATCATTAACAGAGGTGCAAGCAATAGCCACAGTTAAGGGAAACATATCTCCCTTACAGATTAAGAGTGCAATATAACAGCAGCTGCTGCTGTGGAGAAAAGGTCTGAGGCAAATACCCAGACACACGGGTGCTTCTCAGGAATGTTGTTCCCAGTCCAGTGAGTCTAATCCTCCAGGTTCTGGCAAAGTAAAATAGAAACAGGACTGATACTCTCCTTGCATCTGCGTAGCCTGGTGAAGAAGTTTAATGAGAGCAGAATAAAGATGGATGCATGGAGCAAAAGGGCCTGGCATTTTTCAGCTTCAAGAGACTGTGACCAAGCTGGTACTTTTTGGAAAAACACTTACTTTAAATACTCAGAAAGACACCAGGCACAGCTATGTTTACTAACACACATGGTAGCTGCCTCTGCAGTACAGGGGCATGCTGTGGGGTAGCGATGGGTAACAGGAGTGCCCTTAATGCTGGGCATGAAACCCCATCCTTAGCACTAGCAGTGTTCTCATTAATACACACTGCATCGTTAACCATTGGAACAACACAACAGAACTGACTCAGGAATGAAAACAGGCTTTCTTGAAAATGGTGCGTCATAGCAAGTAGTTTCTGACAATAAGATGGTCCAGTTCAAACTTCAGACCACTCCGTCCTGGTACTCAAGCTCTGCGAATCTGTAGCTTGCTTTTTGGCTGCAAGTCCATTTGAGCTGAAAGTCCTTCCAGGGCAAAACTGTTAAAGGGTCAGGGTGCAGACAACACCCAGAGTTCTCTGCTATTCCTTTTA
>NW_017729029.1:1758274-1778656 GCF_001723915.1 Gavialis gangeticus
AACAGAACTGACTCAGGAATGAAAACAGGCTTTCTTGAAAATGGTGCGTCATAGCAAGTAGTTTCTGACAATAAGATGGTCCAGTTCAAACTTCAGACCACTCCGTCCTGGTACTCAAGCTCTGCGAATCTGTAGCTTGCTTTTTGGCTGCAAGTCCATTTGAGCTGAAAGTCCTTCCAGGGCAAAACTGTTAAAGGGTCAGGGTGCAGACAACACCCAGAGTTCTCTGTTATTCCTTTTAGGACATATCAGTCATCCTCTGCCCAGCTCTGCAGACTGGGTCACCTTCCACTAGTCAGCATCAAACCTAAGATTTATCACCCTACATGACAAGCATCCTTTACTCACTGCTTAATGCAGGAGCTCAGGGGTGTGTGTGGCAAAAAGAATTCAAGATGCACATTTCATTTAACAAACAATAGGTCTGGATCTTCCTGCTGTTTTGTCCCCCTCTCCTGTAACTCCCTGGACTGTTCATAATAGTATGCCCCAAAGTCAGTGTCTGGTGGGATAGCTGCTCTCCATGGCCACATCACGCAGGCTCAAACCATCTGGGTGGTTGGAGAGGCCATTTCAGATGCTGGGAGAACTACCTGGAACCAGCCAGGATTGGTTAGTGAAATGTCTGAAAGAAGAAAGCAATCATGTGAGTAAAGCCAACAACAACAAAAAAGCAATGGCAAGGAACAACCTGCTCTGGCAAAAATATATCAATCATCTAGTCATTGTGGTCAGGCCTAAACCTAGGCCAGACCTCAGCACCCCAGCCTTCAGCATTGTCTGCACCTGACCTAGGACTTTGTGGGCAAAGCAACTCACTGTTCATGTGGATTAAATGGTGATAAGGGGGGCAGAGAGGGTGCCTATATACATGTCCTCCAGGGTGGATGGGGTGGCACTTTAAACAGAGGAGCTCTCAGGGCTGCTCTATTTAAAGCGCCTCCAGCGTCATGCGTATTCAGCATCCCACGCTTCAAAACTGGCAGCAGGCACATTTTAATTAAAGCCCATTTGACAAGCTTTAGTTAAAGCACCCATGCCACCATTTTGAAATGCAGGGACACCGAATACACATGACACTGTGGGTGCTTTAATTAGAGCGTCTCTGAGAGCTGCTCTAATTAATGCACCACCCCACCTACCCCAGACCACATGTATAGACACCCCCTCTGCCCCCTTATCACCACCTAATCCAAAAGAACAGTGGGTTGCCTTGCCCACAAAATCCTAGGCCAGGTGCCAACAGTGCCGACATGCCATCACATGTATAGGTGCCCAGAGGTGCTGAAGCATCTTGCCCCGCTACACTGCTACCAGAGCAGAGGGGGAATGGGCCCCCTCCAGTCATCACCTCTCCTCCAAGCTCCTCTGCTGGATGAGGGGAAGAAAGGCTGCTGTCAGTCAGTCTTTCTTCTTCCAAGATTCCCAACTACCTCCGCTGTCTTCCTCACCACCCAACCCACTGGGGTGCAAACCTTGGTTCAAACTGTGCTCTAGGGGGTTTTTTTGTGACAGAAACGTACCGTTAACCTCAGCTCTCATCATTTGGGAGTCTGCCTTGAGGTGATGAGGAGCTGTGAATAAACAGGGAAAAAGGAGAGAAAACAAATTAATTTAATAAATAAGCCTAAACTCAAGTGTATGCATCTAAAGGAAAGAACTCCATAGCCAGCCAGCTCAGTGATGTACTGCTCAGCACCCTCGGTGAGGAAATTGTTACATGCTCTAAAAGAGAGACAACATCTATCACCTTCTCAAAGCCGTACACAGACCTTAGGGTGCTATTGGAATATGTTGGTAATCTCCAAGAGTGAAAAGTGGAGGCTACAAAATTAAATTTGATTACAACAAATAAACTTCACTGTGCCTACTTCAAACCCCTGCCATCTCAGCTGACCCAGATAATCTGAAGCTGTCTCCAAACCCACTGCTTCATTACACTGGGCTAAATAATGGTAATGTTGTGACCTGCAGATAGATCATGTGACACATCAGTTTAATAGTTATTTCTGTATTAGAAGACTACCCTCTATCCAGGCAAAAAGGAAAGACCCAATGATCCAACAGGATTTTCTCATCTATTATATACCATGATTGTAAGCTTCTCAAGCAGTGAGTATAGGGTGAATAGCATCCTATACACACTTTCAGAATTGAACACACAACAGCGTACAAACCCACAGAAGTATTTGTTAGCACACCTGCTCAAGCTAATCATTCAGTCCAGGTCTGGATTTTGCAGACCCCACAGCTTCCCCTGTTTGAATCCACTGTTCTGGTTGGAACCTCTTTGTTATCTCTATAAAACACACATGCTCAGAGAAGAACCAGAGGGCCTTTCCAGCTTGCTGTGGCAGTGCCCTCTATGTTGAGTGCAGACTCTTGTTCATGTGTGCGTTCACACGAAAAGTTTAAGTTCCATGCACCTCTTACCTGCTTGTCCTCTGGGAAGCAGTCTCAAAGAACTTGGTTCTGGAGGCCACTCTGCAGACAAAACCAGAAAGGTTTTTTTTTACATTTACCCAGCACAAGGCACCTATTTGTTGACACAGTATGTGTGTCAGGGAGTGATTTAGAGCAAGGCAGGGCGAGAGGGTACTACAGGAGCACAGCGAGGATGATCAGGGCCCTTCTAACTGACAATCCGCCTGCTCTCACACCTCTTGCCTTGCTCTTGCCTCTGACAGTTCTGAACCCATGCTACCATCAAGGATGCTTTGCTGTCTGTCACTTGGCTACCCAATTCAAAGCCCAACCAGCTGGCTTAAAAAACTTACCCCTATGTCTTTAATTGGCATGATTTATCTCCATTGTGTTTACTTCAGACCTGGGTTCAAATCAATTATGAAGAGAGAAATCACAGCAAGTGATTAAGGACAGTAAGTGTGGCCTGTTACTGTTACTCGGGCATGATTACCAACAGGAGGTTCACTTGAGCAAGGAGATTTGGACCAACTGCATAACTCTGCTTTACTGAAAAGTTATTTCCCAAATAAAGCATGGCTTTACTAGAAATGCTGCATCTGCACAGAGTGTAACGTTATCAGTGCACTGAGCACAGAGGGTTTGGAGTGTGCTTCATTGCAGGACACTGACACCCGCCCTCGCTCTCCTATGAAAATTTGGGATCACATCCCTTGTTGCTCAGATATTTTTAAATGCTTTGTGGCATTTAAAAATACAATTTGGTGACAAATGATGTCTAATTAGTACATTTCATCCTTGGTGCAGTGCGTGGGGCCTTAAATCAAAGCTCTGGAGGGGAAAAAATGCCAACCTTGAAGTAAATGATGAGAGACTATTAAGCAACCAGCTGTCACTAATGTCTGCTACCCTGATGAAATGGTCCAGCACAGGATGACATAGAAATGAGAAGTTTATACTCCATTACTGTTTTACAGCACCAGCAGCAAGGAGTAAGGTCTTTGTCAGCAATGCCTAGACATCCATCTCCAAAACAAACTCTTACTGTTCTTCTTAAAAGCCATCTTGTTATTCTTACTATGGTGTGTGAAATCCAGACATCTTTTACTCAGGCACTCTCCCATTTGCTCTAGTGGAATTTTGTCTAACCAAGAACTGAGTGAAATTTGAGTGGGGACCCAGGGTAATTAGTGCTAAACCTTCCTCCAGTTTTGCTTGGAACAAATCCAAGACAGCCTGGTTCCTTCTTGGAAGTTTCATTCTCCAGTGTGGCTTGACCAGCTGCCAGCAGCTAGCAACCGCAATACAGAAGATGCTGGCAAGTCGAGTTCTAGGACCACAGCAGAAAAGGTTTGTGGTTTTGTTGTACCACTACTATAGGTCTAGTTTTATTCTCTCTCCTCTTCCTTTTTTAAATACTGATGGAATGCAGCAGCTACTGCTAGTTTGGTCTTCCAGGCTGAGTCTCATTCCCAGTGAACGCTTCCCAAATCCCTTGGCTGCGAAGAGTTGCCTCTTGCTGACCTGTTCATTCAGGGGTGTCTGTACAGCCCTGACAGATTTCCTACTTACACAGATGATGGCATTTCCTCTGCTCCTCCTGCTATTAGCTCTGGCTTCTGCTCCAGCTTCTGGGGTGTGGGGGCTCGGCAGGGAGGGTCAGGGGGTCTCACTGGAGGACGTGTGATCACTGGCTTGTCTCCATGGGATCGTGCTTTAGTAAAGCTGTCATAATCACCTGAAAGGTTGAAGGTTACAAACATTGTCTACAGTGGCAGCAAAGGATTATGAAGAGGCAAAGCGTTCAGGCTAGTTAAGAGACGAGGGGCATTTGGGGAATCTACCACCACAGGCAGAGCTAGACATTGCCATTTCAGGACAAGCTGGTTGTACACATTTGGTTTCCAAGTATTACTGCATCATTTGAGAGGGAAAACTAATCACAAGGTGCAGCGCTGCCCTTCAGCCCCAGGGAGGGAGGGTTCAATTCTAATGCTGGTTACAATTCCCTTTTAGGATCTCCCTGGGTCTCTATTTGTCCATAAGCATATTCAACCTTTATTTTATGAAGTGATTATATATTTCCTCTCCCTCATCCATCTTCCCTTCCTCCTTCTGGCTTTCTGTTCATTCTCTTCTCCCAGTTCCTTTTCTTTTTGAGTTTCGTGGTATGGCTGGCTGACTATCCAACTCCAACTATCCATACATTGCCATCATTAATTCTTTGAACCCGCCATGGCATGCTTCTCCTCTCCACCCCATTCCCTGTTCGTTGGTTTGGTCATCACCATCTGGTCTGGCCACCACCAGCAGAGTATCATGGGGAAAGATGCTATTTCAATTGTGCTGCTTCATCTCTGTGAACTTGGCCCCTCCTTGATCTAAGACACAGTTCCATTCTCACCTTCCACCAGCACAGCTTTTTCAAGAGGTATTTTATAAAGCCAACAGAAAAATCTCATCTCTGCCCCTACGTAAAACAAGCCCTGGGACTCCAAATCAATTCCCAATCAGAACAGAGCACATCTTTTAGAAAAATGTCCAACCTTGTCTTTAAAAATTTCCAGTGATGGAGAGTTCACCATGAACTCTTGGCAAACATTTAACAATGTGTTTCTAGTCTAACTTTGCCCTTCTTTTATCAAGCCTTTATTCCTTGTGTAGGTATTTATACCCTGGAATCCTTAACCCTTTTTCTGATAAGAGGAATAGATTGTGCTTCTTGAGTCTTCCACTAAAAGTCATGTTTTTTTAGTGCTTTCACCAGTCCTGTGGCTCTCTTCTAAACTTGTTCCAATTATCCAACATTTTCCCTCAAAGTTTGGACACCAAAACAGGGAACGATAGTGTAGTAATGGTTCATTAGTGTCTCATACAGATGTAACAGAACATCTCTAATTGCTATCAACAATGTTGATTAAGAGTAAGGTACACCCACAGCCATCTGTAAAAGCCATCCTGTTATTCCAAAAGCTGATTTCCTCTTCATATTCATTTGATGGATTTAAATGAGATTGGGGTATTAGCCAAATGAACCTTTCGGTAGTGCTATGGAGCCAAGCTTTGTTATTCTTCCTTTTGATTACACCCAGGAGACAACCCACAAATACACAGCATACTTTTGACTTTCTAAATGTAAGACTGTGAACGTTACTGGTGTGTGAAAGCATGTAACAAGCACTGGGATGAATTAGAAAGAACACTGCTTTTATGACAGTCTTATAGGAGGAATAGTATTTTATAAGCAATCAACAGCAAATGCGTATGTCTAAAATTACCTGTACATAGCAAGACTGTTCCAGAAGAACATGGGCGACTTTGCATGGGTGACTACAAACAAGGAGACCCACATCCCTTTTTTTTTTCCCTTTACAATGCCTGCTCAGACATGGCCCTGAATATTCTCCCTTCAGATCTGCATTTTGATTTCAGGATCTCCAGATATAGAGGTGTGACTTTTCATTATGCCTCAGCCCACGCCTTGTGGCTAACACTAGGCTACAGTAGCAACAACGCTACTTAACCCTCTGACATAAAGGCCAGAGTGTTTTCTCTCCTCCAGCAGTAAGCAACTGGCTGAGCTTATGTGCCTGTCTGAAATTAAATGGGCCCAACCCAAAAAGTGTCCATAATTGGGACATTCTCAAAAGGAGGAGGGTTCAGATCCATTGATCCACTCTGGCTTATAAATATCTTGTTTTTTTGTCCCCTTTCACTGAACTTCATGAAAAGAGGTGCAAGTGGGAAAACTGGCATTTCCCTTTGCCGAGAACCCACAGGTTTCTCGAACGCCAGTATTCAGGGGTCTTTGTCACAATGCCATTATGAGTTCTGCAGCACAGCAAGCTGAGCCAGTCCTATCCAACTTCAGGTGTGATCTCTCTGTGTGGGAGACCTTACAAAGCAGAAAACTTACCCTCCTTGCTGTAAATCACAGGCCTGGGGGCAGGCCTCTTTGTGTGGAGAGTGGTGGTCTTTAAAGCAGCAGTGCCTGTCACCATACCATTTGCAGCCTTGCTGGCAACCTTAGATCCCCCATCCTGCAGTTTGGACACCAGCTTCCCTACATCCACCTCCAGATACTGTTCCAGCTTGTGGTCTGAGCCAGGCCTCCCAGGATCAGCCTCCCCTGCTCGTGGCATGGGCATTCGGTTGCGATGAAGTGGCTTGGGAGCTTCTGTGCTGTTACAGATGATGGTGCCATTAGGAGTCTGGTTATGGCTGTCACCTGTGAAACCAAAAGGCAAAAAGAACAAGCATTCCAGGTGAATCACAGAACCTGATTTTTACAAGTGCTTGTTCAGCTCCCACAGCTTTTGTTAATCTCTAGGTGTTCACTAGCTTTGCAAAATAAAGCTCATGGTACGTGTAATAACAGCAGCAAGAAATAAGCACAATTGACTGCTTTGCTTTCACTGTCCCTGCTGAGTGAATTATGAACGGTAAGTGGCTTATGCCGGTGGGGAAGAATAAGTGACATTTAAACATAAGTTTGGTTTCACTACTCTTGAGCATTATTAGCAGGTAAGGAATGGAAATGATCAATGCATGTGTAAAATCTGGGATTTTTAGAGGGATGCTGTTAACTCTGAGTTCCTGGCCAATTAACAAAAAGTAGAAGTAAAAAGCTTGCCCATAAATCTCTCTATATTTGGGGGGGGGCGGGGAATTGACTGATATTTCCATATTCCTCCAAAAGCTTTCTTCTTTCTATTGCTGTGTCGAAAACCCACAAAAAATGAATGCCCCTATAATGAAACTAGCCATACAGTCCAACAAGTCATGAACACATTTGTTTTGATTCAGACAAGTTGGGTTGTTGTTACAGCCATGGTGATCCAGGAAATGTGCAAGCAGCAAAGGGGCTTTTGGTGATATCTTTTATTGGGCCAACTGTACAGTTGGGAGAGATATTATAGAAGGTTTGGGCACAAAATGCCCTTCCTTGGGTCTGGCAAAGAAGCAGCTACAGCCTAAGCTACAAAAAACATATAAAACCATGGATTGTTATGCTTAACTCCGTAAGTAAATAAAAAGATACCTAAAAGGAATAGAGGGCTGTAAACTAGGGGAAAAAGGAATTTATAAGAAGTAGTTTCAAAACAAGAGAAGTGCAGCTGAATAGATAAAATTATGTAGAACAATTCTATATGTAGAATGGCATTGCCTAGTTGACTGCATGAATACATGATAGATAACATGCATAATAGATATACAATAGATAGCTTGACCTTGATTCTTGCTCATCCAGGGAAGCACTGAAGTACAAGCTCAGCTTGTACTGACTTTTATGAACTATTCAAGTGCTTAAAGTTAAGCACATGCTTAAGTGCATGTTTAGGTTGGACAGATGCTCAAAAAACATACAGCATCTAGTGCAAAGTGTGGTCAAATGCACAAAGTAAATATACTTAAAAAAAACCCTAGAGAAAATATACTTCTAATCTCTTTCAGTGATAGTGATCTCGGGAGCAATTTGTAGCAGCAGCTGGTAATACATTTGCAGACAGAAGCATGATTTAGAGTTGACGGTGCCCCTGCAACATGATGGGTGTGTCCTTCTGAGTTACTAACTCCTTACAAAAAAGAAAAAATGACTGAAGAGCAGAACTGAATGTGAACCAGAAAACGCTTTCATTGGGACTTGCAAACAACCAATTGTTTACTTACTTTAAATACTGTTCTGGGGGATACCTCACCTGAGTGACCACGAGATGGTCCGTGATTTAGACACCATCATAAGATCCCCCGCAACCAAGCTTTGGCCTATACAATCCAAGGATTTAAATGAAACACTGATCTATTTATTTTAGCTGTGCTTGGCATTACCTTTGCATTTCCTATACTGTGCCAGAGAAGACACTGCTTTTATTTTTCAAATCTATTTGCTTATTGGCATTTCTCTTTTACCTGTGAATCTGCACAATTTCATCACGATTCTCAATCATGCAAACTGTGTGTTTGGTTTACACCTCTGAGGCAGCAAATGATCAGAAAACCCTGCCCCCAGAGAGGAAGGTTCATCGAGAATGCAAGCTGGTTCAGCCTATATAATGAGGTGCATTTCCTTTGCTTTCTGCCAGGGCAAATAACCCTGCAAACCAAACAGAGCTTCTCAGCCAAAATGCTCATGCCCTTGGTAATGAAATACTGTTACTACCATTTCAAAGCCTTCTTTTGCAAGGAACAGAAAGGTGGGTTCTTAGACATGATACTGGCAAGTGCAATGTAAGAGGTTTCAGGTGGATGCGGTGTTAGTGAATAGCTGTACTGACCTTCATTTTCTTCCACAGAACCACCAAAGAAGACAGGCCTTTCCCTCAAAGGGCGCTTGGAAATTGTGATGGGCTTGTGCCTACGGGCGGTTACCCTGGGAGGAGGCACTGGGGGAGCTGCATTGTCCTCTGGCGGGCCAGAGTAGATCTGCAAGGAAGAGTGGTTTAGAAGAACATGATTTCAATTGATCCCTGTGCTCAGTTATTTAACGATTCTCACTGTGCTAGGCCAGAATGACAACCTCTGGGGTTTCCTGTGAGCCCCATTAGTCAACCTGATTTTTTCGGCCCCTACAGGACACATTGACAGAGAACTCCAAAGGGGGAAAAAGACTGGACTTGTGAACCCAACCAAATAAGAGGTAGCAAGAAAACTGGATTCTACTTCAGACTTTGCCATCAATGTGCAATGTGACCTGGGAAATTCAGTGGGCTTCTGTTTCCCCATCTGTAAAATTTGGAATATGTGATTTCCACCACCTCAGAGAAGTGTAGCGAGGCTCTGCTTAGTACTGGAAATGGACAGGAAGGGGCTAATGACAAAGACTGATTATTGTCATCGTTAGCTATGCAATTTAAATCTGAAGAGAGAACAGTGTTTTAGGGATGCTCCACAGGAGCCAGGCACACTCTTTCCAGAGAGAATGAGCAGCAATATCTGGCCTCTTTTGTTCAACAGCCTCGTAACCATGAGGAGTTCAGTCATTTCTGACTGACTCTCTCTTCAGCAGAGACAGGTGTTTCCTATTCGTTGTGTTAGGTTAAGAACAGGGATGCAATTGTCACCTCGCTTCCCCAGGCGCATGTTTCCCACCTGATGCTTCAGGCTTGAGTCTTGAATATAGCATTCCCAATGCGGACACCCCAAAGCCATGCAACTTAAATGCAGAGTAAAATGTGTGAACTACCTACAGAAAATGCATCTTACAGTATACCCTTGGGGGCCCAGTCCTAACCTGCATCCAGGTGGGTTGCTGGGTGCAGATTACTAGAGGGAACACACAAAAGCTGTTACAGGTCAGTAAATTTGGGGCTAATTCTACACTTGCTCCAACATAGTTTAGAAAGGCCTTAGGGTTGCTCTAAAACTATGTTGCTTGCCTACTGAATTCAAGTGCCTGGTAGATGAGCCAGTGAGCGTAGCAATACCTTGGAAATAGTCTCTTCCTCTTATGCGTGCTACCAAAACCATGGGTACACCAGGGACAAGCTCAGGGTGGTGGATGAGCTGGCTATGAGACTTCTACAGCACTCAGAAATTCTCCTATGCTGAGGAAATCCCCAGCTGTTTGCTTATGCCTTTGTACAATCAAAGCACCACAACGACAGAGTTCTGCTGTACTTAAAGTCTGGTAGAAACTCAGCACTGGGGAAAGCGATGCATTCCTCACTGTATGCTGCTATGTCTCATGGTGGAGGCTTTCTTCTAGACAGATTTCCTGTTATGCATCTTTGCACACACCCACTTCAAAAACTAAAATGTAGCACTTAGCTATGCCGAGGAAAATGAAAGGGGAAAAAAACCCCCAAACCACTGAAGGATGAAACCTGTGTTAGCACAAAACTGCAGGGCATATCAACCATCCCTTGAAGCTGACAGTTGCAGAGAAATATTTTCCATGCTGCTGACAAGAGCCAATTTAGTCTTTTGCAAAAAGCACCCAAACAAACCATCACGTTATTTGGAATTAGCCCTGAACAACCCTCAGATCCAAGACTCTTCTGGGGGCATCATAAAATAATCTCGGTGAAAATGTTTGTAGAAGCCACTGAAAGCAAATTAATTTGATTCCATTTTA
Organism: Gavialis gangeticus; assembly: GCF_001723915.1. Lineage (NCBI taxonomy): Eukaryota > Metazoa > Chordata > Crocodylia > Gavialidae > Gavialis > Gavialis gangeticus. The sequence continues at coordinate 1,768,773 of NW_017729029.1, forward strand.
TTCTGGGCATCTGGCCTTTAATACTTATGTGGGTTGGTCTTAATTTAGCTGCTCTCATTCATTCAGTTGCTTTCTTTACGGTCGAAGAGGAATTGCAGTGAACTTTGGACAGGAGTTTGGAGATGTAAACTGCTACATGGAGGTGTTAATCCAACTGCTAATGGATTTTATCCTTCGGATAGTAATAGAAGTTGGATAGGGCCCTGAACAAGTAGACACTATAAAAGGGACGGCCTGTGTGGAATGGGTTCCCGAGTCATGGACTGGAATCCCAATTGCAATAAAATATCAGAACTGGCAACTCTGACAGCAGGAAGAACAGAAAATGAGTCAGCCTTGGGGAAGGAGTGGTGCTCTCATGAGATACACGACTCTCACTGGCTGGGGAGGCAGGTGGGCCCCTGTTCTGCACAGGTACTACAGTGGGGGGAAAGGCAGGGTCTCATCCAGGCAGACTTCAGAAAGAAGTAAATGTAGTGTTTTGTTTTATAAAATATCATGCATGTCATTTTCTGTAAACAGAATCCTATGTCTTGTATGTGTTTTAATCGAGACACTTTTGTCACTCTCAGCCGAATAACTCTGTGAAGTCAAGAAGTGGGATGAGATGCTGCAATGCTCTCCAGCTCCTTTCCTTTTAATCTTCTCTGTCACAAAGCCCAGGCAGAACATATAATAGTGGTAACAGGAGCCAGGCATTTCTGCAGTCAGATTCTCTGTATGCTGAGAGAGACCAACACATGAGCAGTTGAGGGTCTGTACTTTCAGCAGCCAACCCAAAGGGCGTTAATAGCGTCTCAAACTCTGTCCAGTGAGTTTGCTATGAATGCTGTCTGGGTACGTGCTCCTGCTTTTTCCATCTCATATTGTTTGGAAGCCACACAGGCGACATTCCCTGTTCTGCAGCTATGTGCACACACAACTCCCTCTAAAAGGGCAAGGATTCAGGAACTTCTTCCAAACTCAGATCTGTTCCATTTGTACTGCTGGCCTTTGAAATCCGGTGACACAAAGCAGCTGCTAATGCTTAATGGACTCCAACACCCCTGGTCCTGTCCTTTCAAAATGGGGATACATTTTCTCCACTCTTGAATTTGAAGGTCCAGAATGTTCCTCTGGCCGAGGTGCCAAAGAGTGTGCTGTTACACAGCAGTCCTTGATTTAATAGCAACAGTTAATGGCCCATTAAAATAGTGAGGATTATCTGCATCAAAGTCAAGACAAGTTTCACAAAACCTGCTGAAACAACATCTTCATTCTTGGCCACAACATTCTGCAGAAAAGCAACTCTCGGCTTTCAGAGGAAGAGTGGAACTGGCAGAACCACGAAGACCTCTTACCACAAAGCATCAATTGTAGCAACGGCCTTCTGGCTCCTTCTGAGAACTGTGCCAAAATGCAAACCTTTCTGAGATGTGAACACAAGCCCCGCTCAGTTCCTGCTTTTTGAACTGAAAATCAAATTTAAATAATGCAAAAGGTACAATGATATTGACCTAATCGCAGCTTCAGAAACAAAGGTTTGTACAGGAGTGGGAGATATTTCCAGGGAGATCAAGTTTTTAATTTAGCCGTGGCATTCACATTTAAACTGTTGAAGCAATGATTACTCATGGAGACTCAGCGAACAATTTCCTTCTCGTTAACGCCTTCATAATGCACCCTATAAATAATAAATCAATCCTTTTCCAGATTCATTTGAAATGTTTGCTTATGAGTGAGCTGAAGACATTTTAGACTCTGAAGTTCCACTTAACAAGCCCAATCTAATAAAATGTTACAACTGAACCTTATAATTGAAAGAATTAAAGGTAAGCAATGAGAGGACTGGCTTAATTAAAGATTTAATTCTGAATCTCATGGGTGGCAGAATAATTATACATTTGTCCTGGCTTCCCTCTACCAGCCATAACATGGGCCTGCATCCTCTACTACATTAAGGAAAAAAGAAAGTACATGCTCTAGCATAAAATCTGAACATCCTAACTTGAGCGTCTACTTGGCTGTGAGAGATTCCTTGGAAGGGATGTCAATGAACTGCAAGGAAATTGCTTTCATAGGCTTCTGCTCAATTTCTGAATCCAAAAAAAAAAATGTCCTTAAGTACTCAAAATGCCCTGTGGATTCATTTAATCCTATCTCTGACCCTAACTTTTCACATATTACCACAGAATGCAATCATTCTCTTCCAAATCAGCCTCCAAAATCCCAAGCAGTTCCTTTCTACCACAAACTGTGAGCGACAGACTAAGAATTAAGGTAGTGCAATGCTGAACATTCAGTCATGACACAGAAAACCATGAATAACACCAGTTTGTTGCTAGTCACATGTGAATAGATATGTACATAGCTAGCACCTGTCACAATGTGGATCCAAGCACAAATGGGCCTGCTAGGCACTACTCCAGTACGAATATTAAATAAAGTTACCATAAAAAGGAAAATCTTAGCGCAAACTCAAAATGGCCCTGCTGTGTCAGTGCCTCCACGATTTAGTAGTGACCCAAACACTTTTCTAACACTTCGTCAGCATCCTGTGGTCTCTACCACTTCCACTCTGGAAACCGACACCTGGATGGGCTACCATAGCGCAAACCATTCCACTTGATACAGAACAAAAATGCTGGTTATATGCTGAAGCCTCCCACAAACAGCCCCATTCTAGACCATGCCAGATGGGACCAGTCATTCTTCTAGTATGGGTTCGTTCTCAGCCAATTATTGGTTTAGCGGAAGGTATAAAACTCCTTTCATGTACAGTTATGGAATAAGATTCCCAAATGGGGAAGGGTCTCTCTGATTTCATGAAGGCAGTGATTTTTTCCCCCCAAGACTTGGGCAAGTCATTTAACAAAACAGTGAAGAACATGTAATTGCTACAATTTCTGCTTCCCCCTTGTTGGATTTCTAAACAGCACAGTGAAAAACCATGTGGAGAATCCAACAAAAGAGGCCAATGCTCCAAACTAGAGAGGGCAAAAATACACATGGGACTTGATGGTGCAGAAGTGAGCTTTGGAGGCAAGTTCTTGAGGGCTGGCCCCATACCTTTTCAAAGTGCTCGATGAGGATCTCAACCACAATGTTCTGGAATTTGATATTCATCATTGCGGCTACGGTGTCCTCCTGAGCCCGCATGAGAGTGGGGCCGAATATCACCCCCATGTTAGATGGTGACATTAAATTCTCTCTGCTGTGTTCACACACGCTGATGGAAGGAAAGAAAAAAAAAAAAAAAAAAAAAAAAACCAGAAAGAGAGAGGATTAGAAAAGAGCATGCTAAAAGCCGTTTAAAAACAGCAGGACTAATTCATTCCATTTCCTCTGTATTGCTGCAGCAGACTTGTTACCTAGCATTGTTAAGTTGGCCATAAAACAAGTATCTGGCTATGACGAGTACATTCTTTGGCTGCACAGGCCATTTGAGGGTACAACGTGCTGGCACTGTTGTTATTTGATCTCTTTGAAACTCCAGCTCCTCTTATAACCCTCTGGGATCCAAAACCCTCCGTGCTACACACACATTGAGTGAAACCTTTGGCTGGGAATACTTTATTCATCCCAGGCAGGCATGAGGAATAGTATTTTATTTTGGTTTTTTACAGCAAAGAAGGACTGTATACGAGCATAGCACCTCTGATATATTCATCCACCATAGCACCTCTGGATGATTTCAGAGAGATCTCTAGGCAAGCTCTTTCTGTGGTTTCAAAAAACAGTTTTGTTTATTTAGCAGCCCTTAGACTTCTGCAGCACATGCAGTCCCACTGAGAAAAACTGACCGGTGAATGATTTATAAACTAAGCTAGGTAGAAACCACATATTTTGGATCTGGAATGGGAGCCAGAGCTTTGGGAGTGGGGAGTAGAGAAATCACAAATGAGTTTGCTTCCTGTCATCTAGTTCCTGTTGGTATGAAAGGCTTTCTGCCAGCATAGGTTTAGTGGAGGTTAGGCCACAACCCAGTGTTTGAAACACCACAACTAGGACTTGTAACGGGTTCTGTCAGATTTTTTTAAGTGGTGACTCCAAATTAGGGAGGGGTTTTTAAAAAATAACATCTCTCTCAAGAACTAGAGGTAGGTCCAAACCAAGACCACATAGCCAGCTTTCCTGCCTGTGAAACAGAAGGGGAAGAATCAAATGGCACCAAAATGAACATCACCCCTTGTGACTACAAGACCAAAGCAGCTTTGTTTTCTTCTGCAAAAGTCCCATTTGGGAAGTGGCTTTTCCCAGATGGGATGGCCAAAACACATCCTTCCATTCCAGATGTTAATTCCTCTGTCAAGTATGTCTATTACCGACTGAAGCCCAGCTTTGAAAATCTACTATAGTCCTTGCAGGAGCACAAAGCTAGCAAACACATCGACAGCACATCCAGCACTAACCTCCAGTCCTAGAAAACCAGGGTCTGAAAACCAGTCCCAAATCTCAAACAAACCTTCTTTCTAGCCAGGCTGACCAGTCCATAGATGTCATGTTCTGGTATCTTGGACCATGTTATCTTTAACTTGCTGCTTGTCACAAAGTGGCCATTGGGCAAAAGTGGCAGGTAGGAAAGTAAATAACACTTACCCTGATCAAATGGCAGTGAAAAGAGAGCTAGACAATTTATGCAGCCTAAGTGCTCTGAGTTCCCTGGTGTGCAGTGGTTCACCAGGCTTAATTAAATTTACAGAGAAACAGGCTTGTTTCTCTGGCTACATAATTATCACTGTGGCTTAACAGAAAGATGTACTGGATTCTGCTTACTTGACCAGGTGTCGTATGAGGAGTTCCAACATCTCTCTGTTCTTGTCAGGTAGTTTATAAACTAGCGAGTGAATGGCTCCCAGCCTGTAATCCAGATTCTCAGACTCTGGAAAGAAACAAGACAGAAATGTTTGCCTGTTCCTCAAAGCAAATCCGTGGGTGCTGTTTTCTTAGAAGACAGGGGGGAGGGGGCAGCTTATCAAAGCAAATGGATGTAATCACCAGGAGTGTGAAATTATGCATTGTGAGAAACAAAATGAAGTGGAAAGAGAAGAAATCAAGCTTAAAAATATGCTCAGGGCTGTATTTTATATCTGAATTAGTGCCAATGAAATGTGTTGCATGGATAGAAATGGCACAACAGAGTTTTCCTCACAGTTACCCATGCTATCTCAATCATCACCTAGCAAAATCAGTGCCAGGAGCAAAGGACAGCTCATTTTTATGGCCTCTCTGCTGAGGCTGTTATTAGCACAGATCAACACAGTACTGTACTTAGGGTAAATGTGGTGGGTGAAATACAGAGTCCCTGCCCCACACTGCTTACACTCTAAAGGGCACAAGCCAGTATGGATCAATAAAATACTCAATGTAAAAAGAAGGATGTGTGATTTTTACAGCTGGAAAGCTTCATGTAGCAGCTGAGGTTTCTGATGGAGGAAGATGAGAGGGTTATTTTTTTTTTCTGCCCACCCAGCCATTATTGGTTTAATCACAGCTAAAACTACTAATACATTTTGGGCCTGAACATAATCAGTTGGAAGAGAAAAAAATTCTTTTGGTGGCAGGAAGAAGAACATTATTCATCCTCCAAGAGCCAAACCCAAGGAGACGCTGAGCCCTTGCAGTTCCAGAGATTCCAAACAGAGCTGCAGGTGCTCAGCACGGTTTAACCTAGATTGTTTCCCATCTGCAGTACCCTTTTCAAACAGTTGCTTTTCTTTTTGTCAAGAAAGACAGCTAAGTAATCACAAGACCAAGGTCACTGGCTCTGCACTCCTGCTCCAAGTGCAATTAGGGGACTAATTTAAACAACTACTTTAAAACCATTTCGCTTTACTTGCAAAGAGATATTCTAGCAGACTGAGGAAAAGCAGTTGCTTGAAATGCATCTCTACTTTAATTAGGCACTGTTAGCACACACATGTGGTTTGCTGATCTTTGTGAACGCTAACAGCTCCATCAGGAAAATACATTTCAGGTATTCAAAGGTACCATGGGATCAGCATCTCTGAAAAACTTGCTTTGCCAAAGAGGACATCTGAGCAGCTGCCTGGCTGCAAGTGCCTGACATCTTATGTCCCTATTTACCCATTAAAAAATAAACATGATGCTCAGATTGTGTCCTGTTAGCATACCCATGTAATTTGCCTGACCTTTGCCAGCCGGGTCTGTGACTTAGTACTACAAGCCCCAGCAGAAAAATGCATTTCACACACTAGCAGGTCTTTTGAATTCACCATCCCAGGATAAATTCCAGTGCCAACAAGGGATGTGTGAGCTGTTGTGGCCACAAACATTTGTCACCTCCTGTATCTATTAACTATTAAAAAACTTGTCCACAGAATCAATTGTGAGGACAAAACTGCTGTTAGAGTACTTTAAAAATATCCTTTGGCTCTCAGACCCACCTTGAGAGTGGCTGAAGAGATCTAAACCTAGACACAGGGAAGCATGCTGAGAGGTGACTGGCATGAGGGGAAGAAAGGGTGTCCTTCCTTTTAGGAGTGCTTCCCTTCAAACCAATTAAGAAACCAGAAGAAGCAGAGGCAAGGCTCTGCTGCCTAAATACAGTGAGCCAGATCCCCACATGGTGTAGGTCAGTGTACCCTAGTGAAGTGATGTCAACTGACCCACGGAGAACGTGCTCCAATACGTAGTGATCCTGCAAAATGCCGTACCCTCACGATCCCTCAGCTCCCTGAAGTACTGAAACAAAGTGTCACTTGCTGATGAGCAAGGCGCAGAGGCAGTCTCAAGACCCAGTATCCCAGAGGCCAAATCACAGGATTTCCCATCCCTATCAGTTCCTAAATGGATGTGGCTGCTGCACTGGCTGTGGCCCTCACTGGTTCCCATATAGTACAAGGGCACATGTGAAGAAAAAAAAAAGACACCCACCACAGGTTCTGCAACTTGTCTAAAACACTTCTACCTGGGCTAGAACGCCATGTGCAAAACACTCAGCATTTTCTCTCGTTATGAGAGAGAGACAGAGACAGAGACAGAGGGATAGGGAGATGCAGTACTTTGATTCAGAGAGAATGCTGAAAAGTAGGGACAAGACAAGCAGGAGGGAAGCTGCTGGGACTTACTGGCAGCCAAGACCAGCTCTTTATGGAGCTTGTATGTCATGACGGGCTCAGACAGGTTCCTGAAACAAAGAGAAAGAATACTGAATTCCTCCAGGAGCTAGGGAGCAGCTGTGATTCTGATCTCATTACTGCAGAAGCAGCAGCAGCAGGTATAATCTCATTGTGCTCTCCAGTACCAATGACTCCCGAGGTCCAGCTCGCTTTCCTTTCCTGACCCCTATGGGTTATGCTCTACTGTGTCTAGGGTTTTTACAACAGATGCACTTTTCAAACAGACAAACACAAAAGCTACGTTCCTTGCTCAAAGCGTTCTGGTGTTTTTCTATCACCCTCCCCACAATGGTTTTTCTTAGTAAAATGGGAGCACTCTCCTGCTATTGAAGTTAGCTTTCTTTTGATATATTCATCCACCTGGCTCCTCCCCGAGGCAGAAAACAGACTGTGCCTTAGTGACCAGGGCAAGGGTTGGGAATAAGGAAATCCTGAATTCCCATTCCAGCTCTGCCACCAACTTTCCACATGACAATTTTTCTGTCATGGGCCATGATTTTCCCCTGCCTATTAAGAGACGTTTGGACACTGACTCTAGTAACATGAGTGGGGAGCACAGCGAGTGGATAATGTCTCTAGAGCATTTTGAATATGAAAAATGCTTGATGTTACAATATTATTTACAGAGAAAAGAGAAGGAGACTGCTTCGAAACAAATTTAAAGTATACTGCAGTTTGCTGAGCCCCTGACTTAGGCTAGTAATTAGTTACCACCTCTCTCGCCTGCCCTGGGCAGTCTCAACCAGACAGAAACCCATGAAGCTACCTGAGGTAGAATTTCAATGAGCTGGTAATGGTCTTGATGTCCCAGTCATTGCTTTGGAGATCCACATTCCCCGGACATTTTGGATCTTGATGAGGAAAAGGATGTAAAATAATAAGACATAAATTAGCTTTGAAATAACCCTGTTTTTTTAAATGGATATCAAAATACATTTGGGCAGGATTTCCCTTCATGGCAGAGGAGCCTGCAGTGGCGCGTAAAGGAAGCTGGTGATTCTTCCTGGTCAGGTAAAGCATACGCCAATGATAGCACTGGTGGCCTTGATCTTCTGGAGAGGATGTTGCTTGGAGGGAAGAGGATGACGGTGTGTTTAAAATTAGGGGGAGGAGGAAGATGGAAAAGGATGTGGCCTTAGCATGGCCAAAATAAAGGGACTGACTTCCACCGTAAGTCACAGAGGTTGGGTATGGAAAATCCTAAGGGCATGGGCAGATGAATAAATTATGCTGAGTTAAAAGGAAGAAAGAAACACTTACTGCATGTCAGCTACTCTTCAGTCACTATTTTGTGCATCTGCTCCTATCCTGCGGCCAGTGAAAACTACACTGACATTGCCAACTCCCAAATGAAACAGGGACCCACACAGTCTGGCTTCCACTTGCCCCAGGACAGCAGCAGACATGCTGAATAATTACTACCCACCTGCTGACATGCTGTGAGTCTCTGCAATTTTAATTCAGTATAATGTATCTGTCCATACTCACGGTTAATGTACACACTACACTGCCCATCAGGACTATGGATTGGGAAGGTAGGAATTGAGAAAAAATTAACACTTTCAAATTTCAGTGATTAATCATCAGGAAAGTGTAACTACACATAGTATTCTGGTGTTCCAACTGTGTAGGAAGCCAATAAAATGACATATCAGGACAAGCAAGCTGTTTAAAATAATAAAAATAATTGTAGCGTTAGCAGTCTTTGAACAGAACATTTATACCACGTATCTATTCAGTGATGTGAAGGCAGTTGTCTTAAAGTCTACTCATGTGGAAGTTTGGTATGGACATAGCTCTTGTCCTATGTTCCAGGTTTATATAGTCTTCCCCATCTGGAAAGATGTTCATGATAAGGATTCAGGTCTTGGGTATCTTACAGACCTGCCTTTGTGCCTTGATGCTTTGATGATTAAGCTGATCGTTTCCCAAGCTGCAGATCTGGGTCTAAGAGCAAGATACTCTTAGCGCACAGATCTAGACTATGGGACATGTTCCTTGTTGTGGTCCGGGGTGCCCAATGTTGTTGACCTTCATAAAATTTTGCAAGGGCCTGTCTGTTTATCCTGGGTTCTTCTAAAATAGAGGAGGCAGAGTGGGGGGTTGTGTTAACAGTGGACATATTTGGTGGCTGTTTTATTGGAATTGTCCCTACAGGTTGGCAAAAGACGTGACTAAGATAAATAACTGGTATCTACAGCAGTGATTCTCAGCTCGGGTACCCCAGGACGCTGAGGGGCTTTGAAATCCTTTCAGAGGAGCTGCTGGGTGCCACACAATATTAGCACTGTTAAGTGTGAAACACGGTTTACAAGATAAAGCCAGGGATTTCAAATAGGAAGCTATGGTGTCAAGAAGATTCTGACCTGCTGTAATCTTTCTGAGTTCTCTGCCACAGAAAAACTATTTCCTACCTTTCTGTAGCCAAAAAAAATGAGCAAAAGAGCTGGCATTTTCCAAGGGGTGCTTCAAGCCAAAGGAGGGTGCTGCGGGTCTAAAAAGGTTGAGAACTACTGCTCTACAGACAGTGCTGTGGAAGCAGCAAGATCTTTAGTAGTAAGACGAGCCAAATTCTCCCTTTGCATACACTGATGTAAACAGGAGCAACTACAATGAAGACAATGGAATGACACTAGTATAAGCTGCTGTATGTAAGGGGAAAATCACCCCTCAGGTCCGATTCTCATCTGCATTAATGACCTTTATCCTGCCACAGGAGAGCAAAAGGGATCTTCCTGTACATGACAGTCAGGCTCTATGTAC
>NW_017729029.1:1783656-1800266 GCF_001723915.1 Gavialis gangeticus
CGAAGGGGCCCAGATTGCAACATAAATAATCTCTATGCTTTTGTTAGTACTTGCACCTGCAGTCACCAAAGGCTGCAAGGTGACTCCCCTGCTGTGTTACTGTTTCCTTCACTTCTCAGTTTGCAAATGCTAATCAAATCTGGCAGCACTTAAAGCTTAAAGGACTAGGTGATAGAGCAGCCTGGAGAAGTGGCCCAGAAAGGAGAATGAAAAATGATACTTCAGAAGAGCTAGCAGGGAACAGCAGCAGCCTGGAAGGCAAATAGCACAGGGAGCTCTCTATGCAAAAGTGTGCAGAAGTCTGTTTCACTTGGAAGCTAATCTTCCTTGTCGGTGCCTTAGAAATATAAAAACATGACAATTCAGTCACTAAAGAATAACTAACGCTTACCAAAGAACGCATTCAGAAGCTTCTGCACCTGGATATTGCTGCCAACGGTTCGATACACGCCCTCAGTAATGATGCCTGGACAGGAGAAAGATGAAAACCATTCATTTAGTGTCCTTTTGAGACTACGGTAGTTCAAAAGCGCCATCTACTGGAGCAATATTTTCTCCTAAAAAGCTAAGAGGGTGTCAGTGTCTGTGACAGAACTGAAACACTTACCCTAAGAACCACATGAACAACTGAGAACAAATAATTGTAAATACAACGAAAAAACCCAAAAAACAAAACTGGCCACAGACAGATCTTATTATCCTATAATGCATGTGTTAGGCAGAATGAGTCATCAAATATTTCTGCAAACTGCTCGGGCCACGTAGCTAATATGTGAGCAACTGGTGGCAAGTATTCATTAGTCTAAATTGAGCTGTTCACTTGGGACGTTTCTGTTTTTTGACTGGATCAGTGCAACACTTACAGTCAGATTTCAGAGATGACTAGTCACAAATCTGAAACTGACTTCTTGCCAGTCCTGCAACATCGCTTTAAATCTAGTTTGTTAGCAAAATGGTTTGCTGGCATCATTGAGAAAGTAAAGACAGTCAAAGCTGATTCTTTTAAAGTATGAACCAATATTTGGAAAACTTGTTTGCATTATTTACTCAACTATGTTTCCTTTTCTGCAAATGCCAGTGGTTATACAGCACGGCTGGGATTTCTAGAGTCAGACTACTTCTGAGCAGATTACTGTTCTTCAGACTGGGGGACAGGGTTGTGGCTAAACCCGCAGGAATGCTTTGAAAAATTAAACCTCACATACGTATTATGTTTGAATAAATCTTTATTTTCTGAAGATACTCCCTTATCTTCACCTGACACATGCCTGAAAATAGTTTCAGAAAATGCTCTACTGTGGTCTGGTACCAATCATGTGGTATTTCAAACTTAAAGGCAAAGTTTTTGAGAAACTAAGGAATGAGTGAAATCAAAAAGAAAGTGGGAATTCAACCTTGACTAGTGTGTGCTGCTGCTGCAGGTATTCTAAGAAGACATGGTTTCTGTCATTTTGACATACGCTCTTTATCCAGTGAAAAAAGTTTGACTTTTATATGGCAATTTCGTCACGAGGAAGAAATCACAGCGCAATCAAATGCCATTCAAACAAGTAAATGCCAAAAGCAAATGGTTTCCAGTCACCGTGCTGATATCTTCTTACCTTTCGTCTCTACTGCATTGATGCATTTCCTTACAAACTTGAAGCCAACCTCGTTCAACTCCACTATTTCAAACAAAGGGAAGCAAAGTTAGCTGCCTGCGCATCACATGCAGTTACTGGGGGAGACCTATCAAGGATGAAGTTACCACAGGGTCTCACCTTCCAAGTTCGCTGTTTTTTTAGGGACTACATTTTCCAATCCAAACGTGTAAAATGCACAGCCACAGCCACAGCCTAGCATGCAAATATTATTTTTCTGTGCAGGGTCAAGTCAAGGCTGCATATCCATTTAGCCGCACCTTGCACTTGTAAGGTCAGGTATTTACATCTCTGCATTGTTTTGTACAAAATTACAAATGTATTTTGAAAGCTTATCCAAGATTTGTTTGTTTTCATTTGTTCTCTATTTTCCCCCCTCAGATTTGCTTTGCTAATAAGCTTCCACCCCACTGTAATTTGCTAATAAGCTTCCACCCCACCGTAAGCTTTGTAATTTGCTAATAAGCAAAATTTTGCTAATTTGCAAAATTTGCTAATTTGTAATAAGCTTTGTAATTTGCTAATAAGCTTCCACCCCACTGTAATTTGGAGAGTTCAACCATACACAGATTGCTGCCTGACAAGAATTGATTTGTGGATTCCAGCACAGTAAAAAACCTGCAGACTCTGGCCTCTTCCATAATGCAACAGCGTGCAATATGTATCTACTTGCTGAATTACAGAAAACAACAGATCTATATTAAACAGATAGAGAACACAAGACTTCTTCCCCACTGATTAACCAACATAGTATTACAGTAGTGGCTTTTCATTATAAGCAGGGATGCCAGTTTTCTCCGATTAAAAAAAAAAAAATCCCCAATTTTTGTTTTTAAAAAGTACCCCAAAATCCACATTTTTCTATGATTAAAATGAAACACAGCTATATATAGCTCTCTATATTAGTGGCGTTTCATTTTAATCATGGAAAAATGTGGATTTGGGGTTACTTTTTTTAAACTGAAAATTGGGGATTTTTTTAAATCAGAGAAAACCAGGATCCCTGAAAAGGCAGGCAAAAAGCTGGCCTGTTTCTTATAGTGCTTGCTTGCTTGATTCTATCTTCTTTAAGTAGATTATAGTTCACCTTGGACTTATTTGATGCCCAAGAAAGTCAGTTCTTTATACCTCAGTGGTATCCTACTTTGTTTCTTAGAGCCCAGTCCTTCAACTTACTTAAATGGATTATCTCTAGTCACACTGACCCTTCTAATGACTTTGGTGGGACCATTTATATAATGAAGTTTTGAGGAAGAGGGCCCATGTTTCTACTTCAGTGGCTTTGTACACTGAAGTAGCGGTCTGTCTGTGGCAAACTGGTATTTTGAATTTCTCTCAAACATCACTATAACTGGGGAGAAGAAAAAGGCTGTCTAAAATCTGACTCGTGGCAACTTTATATCAGAAGCGGGATTTCTTCAAAGGAATTTGGATCATGTCTATAGCTAGTCAGCCAGGAAAACAAAAGTTCTTTGATGGGAAATTTCAAAATGGAAAAAACTTCATTCAAAAAAATGCAATTGGTCAAAAAACAAAACAAAAAAAAGTTTTTACTCATTTGGATTTCAATCCACATTCCAATGGAAATATCTGGTTTTGAAAATCTGGTTTCAAAATATAACGCCATTCCAACATCCCACCTTTTCTTTTTTGATTTTCCAGGAACTATTGATCTCAAAATTTCTAGTGGAAAATGCAAAGTTTCTCCTTGGCCCTGATACTTTAATGTTAAAATTTGGTTTTAACCTTAAGAGTAATTTGTTTGACAAGAAACGTTTCCTCATGAAAATCTATGGATGAACTCTCCTCAGGGCACAGACTCTCTTGCAAGGACTTGTATGCTTGCCACAGCTACCAGCAAGTCAGTTTTAAGGAGCACACCTTTTCTTAGCATCTTTGCCAGAGACCTGAGATGTAGAGTAGCTTTATAGGAGGACCTGCTCACATCTATTAGCGGAGAGTCGGTGCCTGATTTACCAGCCTGCATGGTGTCCAGTTCCATGCTGTTACAAATAGGGTTCATCCGTACTGCTGAGCTGGAAGGAACACAACTCATCTTCTCCAAGTGGGGACTGATCAGTCTCAAGGACTATGTACAAATGGAGTTTCCTCCATCCAATAGCTGTACAGATTAAGGACGTGCTACACAAGTCTGAGTAACTGAGCAAATCATGCCTAAGAGGCAGAGTGCATATTTTTCAATACCCACTAAGATGCCTCAGTAGTAAATCTGAAGTACTGAAATATTGGAGGCAGGGTGGTTGTAAAGATGCCACATTGCAGACTGTAAGCAAATGCAAAATGAAGGGTAGGGGGAGAGCTAAGGAGAACAGTTTAGTAATTAGCTGTAATGGGCTGTGGGTATTTGCACAGTCAACCGATTGAATGTGTGGTATTCAAGGTGGCACTCATGAACTCTAGCTCAAAACAGGAGATATGGGAGAACCCAATGGTTTTGGATTCTCAAGAAATCCCTTGAATATTTTCTTTCTTTTTTTTTTTTCCCCAAAGGTTTACTGTGCAAAACTCTATCAAATCCCACGGGACTCTTTCCCTCCCTCCTATGTTTTCTGATGGAAATTTAAATGAAAACCTTATGTGTTCTCACTGAGTGCTTTGCAATTCTGGTTTGAAAATCTTCCTTAACTGGCTAAAATGGCCAGGGGATAAAATTAAAGAAGTCATACAGCAACCCAATAAGCAGGTCTGGCACCAACTGGAACATGAAGTTCAAGGGTTTTGAGCTGTATTTGAAATCGAGAACTTGCATTTTTCAAGTGGGGAAGGAGGGCTTGGAATTAGCAAGTTCTCCCATCCCTGCCCAAAAGAACAGTCCTTCTCTACTTAAAATAGCTAAGGGCTTATCTTGCACAAGGGCTGAACACTCTCAACTCTGAGAGACCTAAAGGTACTCTGCATCTTTTAGGATCAGACCCCAAGATCTCTGTAGTGTTCTTAGCTCACTGAGCAGAGGGAATACGCATTTCATCCAGGAGGAGCAGCAATAAGCAAATCTACAAAGTTAAGTTGCACAGCTTCAGCACAGGAAGCTCTTAGGCTTCAGAGGAATAGAAACATGAAGGACTCACTCTCTTCCTGTTTCGTGATGGGACTGTGGTAGATCTAAAAAAAGGGAGGAAGGGGAAGAAAGAAAAACATAAGCAAGCATGACTTGTGGCTTACTTCCCAAAGAAAATCCACCACTACTTAAATGAGTGCAGGCAAGTCACAAGCACACAGCAGATCTATAGTCTCCAATGCAAACTGTCTTATAATTAAACAGCATGTAAATCTCTATTTAGCAAAGGAGTTATAGCCTCCCTAAGTTTCACTGGAGCACCTGTTTCCATACTGAAGACAATACTTTACCCCTGAGGTATACTGCATAAATCAGGGTGGAAGCAATGTAGTTAGGCCTCCATTTATTTACACAGAATAATAAAACATTGTTTTCTTCATCCTTATGCCACAACACCATGTGTATATTTCAAAAATGCTACTTGGTGTCTTTCCTCCCAGAGGTTCAAAAGCCCTTTTCAGACAGTAACAAATTGCATAGAAGCTGGCTGAATACTGGACATTACTCAGATTCTCAGTGGCTTTCCATCACAAGCAAGTTCACCCTCCTCGTTACTTAATATTTATCTATATTCACAAAACCTGTTCTTTGCTTGCTTCATATGGACACCCAAGTCACACAGGAACCAAGATTGTTTACTAATTTATATAAAATGAAAATCAAATATTACCTGTTGGTCTCCTGTTGTGAAAAATTTCAGTTACCCAATAGAGAAGTTTGCACAATACTATGTAACTTATGTTATTGATCACAGCACACAAACAGGTGAACAATGCTAACAACATCACTGTGAATTAAAATTTGTTTGTGTAAACTATTTTTTGAACATCTAAATTCTCAGAAACTGAGATCATGATTTGTGAGTCGCAAAGGTGAAAAAAGGCTACACTTGCTGGATACTCAATTCACGATGGATAATTTTACTCATTCTAGAATTAAGCCTCAGTTTTGCCTGAAGGTAGATGGGTTAAGTGTTATCCTTGTTTTAAAGGTGAAAAACAAAAGTTCTGAGAAATGCAGTGACTTGCCCATGAAAGAGAACCACTTTCTTCTGACACAGAATCTTGCATTTTACCAGTAAAAAATGCCTTCTTTTCACAAGGACAGATAAAGGCAAAGGCTAATTTGAACAGCTTTGGCTTGGCCTTTTGATTATTTTTACAAAATGCTTGACATAACCAGAGATTCTCCTCAATTTTCCATGACAAAAGCACCATTCTAATAATTACTGCAAGCTTGTCATTCCTTTACTTCACTGTTGTACTTGGAGCCTGAGTAATTCACCAGGTGGGATCCAGGAAAATGCACTTATAAGGGTTTCGCATCAACTCCCACACAGTTGGCTTTACAACACGTAGCAAACTTTGTAGGGGGCACCAAACAGTCCTTATGCTAGGATCCCACCCCTCATGCTTCTCATCATCAATACAGCTCTGGGCAAAAAAGGACTTTGATGCCAGCATCTGATCAAGCAGGCTTCAGGTCACAAAAGCATGTGCTACACCCCCCCCCCTTCTCTCTACTTTGGTTAGTCTATAAGGTACAATTCTACTCTGCTTTCTGCCAGAATTAGGTGCTAGTCTTTTTACAAAGGTATTGGATAACATCGGGCTGTTTAAGGAAAAGGAGCTGCCAAGGGATGCAAGGAAATGGCAGGAAATATGTTTACTCACATTGCACACAGTGCTTTCTGTTTACAGGAAATTCTGTGAAACAGAGAAGTTTATGCTGGGCTTAGATTAAAGGACGGAAACCAACAAAGAAGCACAGACAGCTTTGGAAAATCTATGCTCAGATTGTTTTCTTATATGTCTGAGCACATACAAACAGGGTGTCTACAATGCCAGACTAGATTTACAAGCAGCTGTGATATACAAGCAAGAGCAAACAATAAGCAATCTGTTCTTTCATACGGATTAGGCTCTGATCTCCCATATGTCCAAATCAGTTTTATGGGGTTTGCTGTAGGCCAGTATAACTACCAGAAACAATACATCATACCACAGGATAAAAGTGGACAGTGCAGCATGGTTCTGACTACTAACAACACTTAGCATGAAGAATGTGAAAATGTATTTTTAAAGCTCTACTTCCTCCACTGAGACCACACAAAAACTGTGATGTTGCTGACTGCATAACCAATATCATAAGCTCTCTAAGCAGCCTTACCAGTATGCTATGCATCTAAGTGTGCAAAATTACACCACTAGAGGACACTGCGCACAGCACATCTATCAACCAGACACCAATTCTGGAATACTTACTGGCTCCTTTCCATCCATGGCTTCCATCCATAGCCGTCTATTAGCTTCTGAAAGAGCCTGCAATGTGATGGTTGCAGACCTGTATGGATTTTTACAAAAAAAGGCACAAAGGAATTTAATCTAGGAGCAGAGAGTATGTTTCTGGAAGCCATTTCAATACTATACAAGACTGAATATACGTGGTGTTTTGAGGCCACCACACACGCACATTTTTAAAGCAGGTGTCTATTGCAATATTACTAACACCAGGAAATGACACACAGGGGCGGAAGTTACACACAGGCTGATAGCAGTGGTAGAGAAATCCCTAAATCAACCTATCCACACGTTGTCTTCCTGTATTTATCAACAGGGAGCTAATCATGCAGACTGAGATGCCCAGCAGTGATACACCAGCCTGCCCTCACACTTGTAAGCTTGGGAACACTTTTTGACAATTTCTCAGTTGTCAACAAAGGGTTTCTGAAAAATCATTACAGTTGGTGTCAAGCTAACTGCTCCTCCCTCTTTTGCCAAGCACTTCAGAGACCTTTATTTTTTTTACATATCCAGCAAAAGACGCATGGAAAACACGCAAGAAACAGCCAGGTACAAAGGACCCCTGGACTAGGTAATCCGACCAAACACGTGACAGATACAGACCACCAGAGCTTACTCTGTGCAGAGTTCATCTAGAGAACTAGCTACTGAGTCAAATGGTGGACAATGCAGTGGGTGAGATTCTACCCACTGGCACTCCTATAACTCACCGATTCATATTTAATTAACTGCTATCATATCAATTTTCTAGACAGGGACAAATGAGTTTAGCATGATGTTACCTAACATTAAGAGGGTTGAGGGTTGATAAAAATCTTACAGTGGAGTTCTCATGTGGTGATAAAGTCGTCACTGTGTACACAGACTACACATTCATATACACGATTGGATCACAGTTTCCTGGGGTGATCTCAGTACATCTCCCTTGTGCTGACGGAATTGGCCAGAGATTCAGGAAGACTGCCCAATGCAAAGTGCCATGTATATGACAGTCAGTCTTCATATGCTTTTATTCCCTTGCTACTGTCAATAATAATCATCCTATGCGTTATCATTAGTGGGCAAAACTCCCTTCAGCCTTCTGTCACCCTTGTGCAGGTAAGACTCCCTGGTAAGCATCTTGAGTAAAGAACAAAAAATTTGGTGCGGTGCCATATATTTCAAAGACTGCATGTTATTCCAGAATGCACAATCTGAAACCCAAGGCTCTAAACTTTAATCCCGAGTTCTGCTCCCCTTGCACGTAATAATTTTCAAAGCACTTGGTTTCTTTTAGAAGTCCAACCTAATTCATGCCCTACTGCTATAAAACTACCTCAGAGGTCCACGGAAACAGGTTTCTATGGTTTATAGTGAACGGCATACAAATAATCCAAGGGGTAATGCTTCAGCTGTGTAAAATAGCTATACTGTAGCTATATCAAGGTTAAAGATGCATGAAGAAGTACAAGGACCTGATCCTTACTGAAAACAACGGGAAGTCAGGGCCCTTCATGCCTCAGAAAGGGAGGTCACAGGATAAGATGGGCCCAGTAAAATGCATTCTCAATTTAACAGCAAGACTCCCATTAGTTTCAATGGACTTTGGTTCAGGCAGCAAGACTACAGGCTGAGGACGAAGAACACTGGATTCCCTACATGTTCTTCCTGCGCACATAAAACAGATTTTAGTATATTCAGAGATGATGCACCCTCACTCAAAAGAATTGTAAGCCCCAAGCAAAGGAAAGCAAACACACAAAGGACATGCCAAGAAATCCGAATGGTGTTTTGAATGTTAGAGTAATGGGAAAATAGCAATCGCCCTCCGGCTCACCTTTCATTGGTTTCAATGTCAAAACAAAACCTCTTGTCTATAGAATCAGTTTTTCTCCTTACACAGGACTTCAAGGTCAAGTCTAAGGTGCCCTGGAAAGAGAGAAACATTTAAGCCAAAACAATGAACAATAAAATCTGGAGGGAGGGGTACAGTTTTTAGAATCCTTTGGCCATCTTCCTACTATCTGTGGAGACATAATGAATGATTGTGCAATCTCAGCATGAGCCTTGCTAATCAGCTAGTATTTGTAGCATGATGGCAGATGGTACGGTGCACCATTCTGCCAAACTGTAACTGTGATAGAAATCAATTGGCTTAGTAAGACAGGCTTTCTCCCCGTAACATGAGTTGGCAGCTTACTAGGATTACAATGTGAATAAGAGTTTAAAGTCCCAGTATCTAGTCTTTCATTATGCATTGGTATGGCAGAAATGTTGCTTATGATAAACGGGTCACTAATGCCGTTAGACCAGGCAAGGATCATGTCTCTCTATGTATCTGTAGAGTGTCAAACACAATGGAATCCCAATATGTATTGGGGTTCACAGGTCATGCTACACTAGTATCAAGTTACCAGCAGCTGCAGTAATGAACCAAACCATTATAGGAACAGGTCTGAAAGCCATTTAAAGGACCCCTGGACTATTGCCCAAATAATGTATTGCCCAAATATCACCCTCTTGTGTTTTTTGCAAACCCATAAGAAGCTAGCCATTAGTGCACAGATGTGGAATTAATCTTTGCCCAATCGTTGTTATCTGTAGTCTGGAAAGATTTTTGGATCAAATAGATTCTAAAGACTTCAACTGTGTTGAGAACATTTTCAAGGCATCTTATTTCTTTCTGTTATCACTGTGCACATACCATATGTTTTCGGGGGTGGGGGGGCAGGGTTAAGAGCATTAGTTATAGCTGCATTATTCTATTATGTACTGAGAACACACATTTTTGGCACAATGGATTGTAAGGGATATTAACTGGTATTTTTATAAGCCTGGACATGTTTCAGCATTTCTGAAGATATTTAGCTATACAGTAGATGTTAACAGTTCCATCTAGCCAGCAGGTTCAATGAATGTCCTTACTAAGTGTTTCCAGAAAATGTCTTATTCTCTTTTTCTTGATGGGGTTGATTTCTTCAGCTCAACAATGACTGAGGAACATATGTGTGGCAGGGGAAGGAAGCATTAACTGAATCTGTTTCTGCTACATCTGTCCTGTGCCTAGAAAAAGCCCTTCCATCTTCAGACCTGTTGATCCAACACTTACTTCACTATCAATACTTTTTACAAACTGACACTGTGCACAGTATTGCTTCATGCAGGCGGGATATTTACAGACATGCTTCCTCGAAGAAGGAAATAAACCAGAACCAGGTGCCCGTGTTGCTGTTTGCAGAGCTATTCCTTTGGGAAAAAAAAACACTCACTTGCTTAGCTCCAGCCTTCTGTTCCATAGGAGTCATCCTTAATGTCTTTGTCTCCTTCTCATACTGGCAATAATATTTCACCCAAGATATGCCAAGGGCCCCTACAAAACCAGAAAGTCAAACATCAATAAAGAAAATGTTTGGGTTTCAGTGTAAGCTCTTTTGGGAGGGAACGTGATTTTTTGTGCATTTGTATGGGACCTAGAACCCTACTCCTGACTTGGGGCCATTAAGCAGTTCCTCAAAATACAGAGTACTAATAATGGGTACAGGGCCTCAGTATAACAGGCTGCAGAGTACATAGATGTTTTATTCACTAGTAGTTTTATTTATAACCCGGTTACTGATAGCAGCAGCAGTAATCAGGGAGGAAAGTGAGCATTGTTTATCATCTTGAACCAGTATCCCCAGAAGGAAAAAGGGAAGAAAGGGTGTTTGTGGGAGTGGATGATAGCAAGTCATCCAGGGCTGGCCAAGTCAACAAGAACCCAACCCTCTGAAATATCTGCTTTGAAATGGACAGCACTAACATTTCTTGTATTTTCTTTACTGACAACTTTTGTGGACAGAGAAAAGACAGCAGCACATTCAACTATAACTTTCAATCTATATAAATATCATGCCAAGGCTTATTTTCCACTGTGTTTCCATTGTTCTAAATAAGTAGTTTTACATGCTCAGTTAATATTTAAAGAACAAAAAGCACCAAACAGAATATTTAATAGGACGCGTTTGTTTTCTTTATCCAACTCATAGAAAAAAAGATTAAAAGGCAGTAAATATAGTTCATAATCATATAGGAACGTATAAAGTTTACTTGTGGTCCAGAATTACTATGTTTGTGTTTTCTCTTTAAACATCAGACTATTTAGCAGTGACATAGACAGGGGAAAAGTAGAATTATCTGTTTATAAAATTAAAAGAGTTTGCAGCCCTGGCCCAATATCTTGCTTACTGGCTTCCCTGCCGGAGCTTTTGAAATTGTAAATGTTTGTACTAGTAAAACCACTGACAGATATAAAGCACATGAATTATTAGAGGGGGGTGGGATTTCCTCATAGGACCATACCAATTATTAGCTGTCAGTGGGTGTATCTATATGTGCAATTAATGCGCAGCAATAAACTCCGGCATATATCATGCCAGAGATTATTGCTCCTGGGTGCCATATTTGAATGTGTGCCCAGGACCACAGCACGTTGAGCCAGGTCTGAACAGCCCTGGGCTGGCAGGCTGAACCCCCACGATTCCCTGTCAGCCAGGGCTGCTTCAACCCAGCTCAACACACTGTAGATGGGGTGGTAGGGGCACAAGGATGCTTCAGTACAGAGCTAGCCAGCAGGCAGCCCCTGCACTATAGCATCCTCGTGCCCCAGCCAGCCCCATCAGCATCTACGTGTGCACTGCTGCAGAGTAAAACACTCCACTGTTAGATAGAATTTGTGTTTACAAGTACTGCCCTAACCTATGGTGGGGTTAATTAGTTTACTCCATCCTAAAAGCACTGCAAGTGTAGACACTGAGATATTTACTGTGGAGATAATTAGGAAACTACACAGTAAATGTTTGGTGTATAGACACACCCAGTGAGGGCTTTTATCCTAGCAAATAGATGCCTGCTCATCCACACTAACTAGGTACATTACAGCTTATTCACCAAATGGAGTCACTGCATGAACTATCTGGTAGAAAGGCATAGGAGATGGAAAATATGGAGGCAGCAGGGAAATAATGTATATGAGGGTTTCTTGCTTCAAATGCTACATTGCCAGCTAGTTCTATGACTGAAAGAATGTCTCCTCTGCATTTTAAATGTCAGTACAAAACTGCAGTATTTGCAGGCTGTGAATACAAGTATATCTTAGAACCAAGGACAGGAATGAGCTTTGGCCAATGTGACAAATGTAACAGCTGTCCTGATCTTTGGGAATGCCAGAACTGCCTTGTTTTGGACACACAAATCACCATGATTCATGAAAAGCATAAAATAAATAAAAGATCAGCTTCTATGTCTCCTTCGTGTCTATGGGAGTATTTAGAACTAAACTGTAACTCCTCATCACAACTTTGATGGACTACCATGCACACAAAAGGCACACTGATGCCTTTTCTGCTGTGTGCCTAACCTACATATCCACTCTGGTATACTTCTGAATACACAGATTGATTTATTTGGACAGTCTCAAAACACTAACACTCAGCCCCTCAAGCTTGCCAAAAGTGGGGAGAAAGGACATCTGGAGAGGATGGAGGGACAAACTCCCACAGTCTCACTATAAAATTAGCATCAGAAACCTGGTATGTGCCTTCTGAACAAACTATACATTTAGCCTCAAATGAACCTGTGGAAAAGGAGAGGACAGGACAGGACAGATTTTGACACACACACTTCAGTTTCAAGGGAACTCCAGGTATGGGATGAAGCAGTGAGTTGAATATGGGTAGTGGTATTGCAGATATTTTGTATTTAGGAGTAGCAGATTCTGTTATGGGGACCGAAATCCTCCTTATTCAGGGAGATACCATAATATTGGTCAGGACCCCAAGTGTATTCTGGTAAAGAATCGTCAAGTCTGAATCTACCCATCTTTAGAATGGACTCTTAAATCACACCCATGTAATTACCAGGCAATTAGCAGCTTGTTCATGTACCTCAGTCCAAAGATGTTGTCTGGAACAGCACCTTCCCCAGCTACACTGGGGCTGTACTGCATTTAAAGTTATTGCTAAGTTGGGATCTGGCATGAGAAGGCATCAAGTGTGCAGCTACAGCAGTGGTTCTAAACGTTTTTTTAGGCTCAAGGCACCCATTGGAAAATGCCAGTACTCAGCTTTCATTCATTTTTTGACTACAGAAAAAATAACAGCAATTCTTTTGCAAGAAGTCAGAAAGACCACAACAGGTCAGAATGTTTTTGACACTACGGATTCTTAGCTGAAATCTCTGAGTTTCTCTTGTGCATCATGTAGGCACACCTAAGAAGGCTAACACTGCATGGCACCCTTGAAAAGATCTCAAGGCACCTCAGCACACCTGAGAATCACTGAGCTAGAGCATTAGATATGAGAAAGGTGTGAACCTCTGAACCTATGAGCTGCTGGCTCAGTAACAGTCCCACTGCATGACTGAGTCATGGCAACATTTGTACTTCCTATAGCTAAAAATACCTCTGTATACAGGTCCCTGACTGCTGGCTGAATGAAGCTTGCAGTGTTTGGATAAGTAGAGAGGTATGCTATACAGCCTGCAGCTGACCCTGTACTTCTTTAACACGTATGGATTCACACACAAGGCATTACATTTCTCCTGAGTGTAGAGATAACCCTCTATGGTTGGCTGCCCAGGTAGTTTGCATGTCAAGGGAGCTTCTTTCATCCTTTTCTTCAGGTCTTCCAACTCCTCTCGTGTGCTGGAAAAGTGATTCCTTGTCTGTTGAGAGAGAGAGAGAGAGAGAAATGAACTGTGCTCAAAAACAAGCAAGAAAGAAGGACACCAGGCCAAAAGTTCAGCCTCAAATTTTGAGAGTTTTTGCATGCAGGTCTCACATGTATGGATCTGGTAGCTGATCCTCAAATTCCCAACACACACAAAATGGCCACTAATCCTCTTTTGTGGGAATTATCAGTAGTACGGAAACTCAGGAAAAACTCAGACTACGTGAAAACTTGGTCCTTGCCAATCAAATATGGTGAACAGCACATGCCCAGAGCTGGGGACACAGTGTCAGAAAAAGGTAAGGTAACATAACCATGGCTAGAGCTTGTCTCTCTTTAACATGAAGGAACCACAACAGAACATTTTAACCATGTTAATGCCCACAAAAATAAGATCCGGGTGTTTAGAAACTAATTTAGGAAAATATAAAGTGAATTAGATGCACAATGGGCTTGGCACAGCTCTTGTTCCTCCAAAATGAACGTTGGCTATGAAAGATAACAAGTATAAAATAGGGCACAGATCCTTGAATGGAGAGTGTAATTAAGCAAAGAAACAACATAAAAAGGGATGGAGAGGGCAGATTGGAGTGAGTTATAATGAGCATACAGTGGGGCATAGATCTTTGAACACAGAGTGTAATTAAGCAATGGAACAGCTTAGAAACAGATGGAGTGGACTGGATGCCTTTGTAAAACCATGGTCTAATATTCACAAGACAAGGGGTTTGAGGTGGGAATTAGTGAGCAAAATTCCATGGCCTGTGTTAAATACAAGGTCAGATGAGGTGACCATTTCTTTCTGGCCTAAAGCACAGGGCTTCGTATACAAGACTAGCACCTGAAGAATCCCCAGGTGAACCGCAGGAGGAAATAAATTCTCAGCCAGGCATTTTTTATGGTAGAAACAATTTCTGCACCTGCTCCAGCAAGAAAAGAAGAGCTGCTTCCCCTCCACATTCAAAAAAACCTCTTATATTAGCAGTAATTAGTTTACAAAACAGGACAGAGTTTGCTTACAAAAGGTGCAGCTGGATGGGAACTTACATTTTGCAGGCTGAGCTGAAGTTGCTGTTTATAAGGAAGGAAATCCTGCGTGAGTTCGACTGTCAGGTTGTTATAGGTAAAGAGGCTGTGTAGAAAGGCCAAAACCTGTACAGGAAAGAATTTATTAGCCATTGTTTCTGAAACAGTGGTATATAATCTAGCAATAGGTGGGCAGGAAGTGTGATCTTAGCAGAAAACTAGTGTTAACAGCAGCCATAAAATAAAATCTGCAATCGTGTGAAAGGAGCCCAAGGCAGATTTGACCTGTACCCAGCATGCTGACAGTGAACGTAGCCAGAACTGCTTGGGTGGTGATTTTTTTTCAAAGTACGTCTGTACGATTATTTCAGGGCACCACCTACTCATGCAATATTTAACTAAGATAAGATATAGACCAGACCCTGTCAACCTATCCTCTAACATCATGCTAGCTTTCCCCATGTTTTGAGGACTGATTTCAGTCTGATATAACTAGCCCACAAGGTCCCAAGGGTTCCCAAGGCACAGGACAGTCTATCCCCTGAGAGATGACGTAATTATGGTGCTACATGTGTGCCTTGGCTGTCATCCTAAAATTAAAGGAAATGAAAGAACGTGTTGGAAGAAGGGCAAACTATTTAAGGACAGTTTATTCAATGAGTTCCATTCAGAATTTTTCCTCACGTTAACTTATTTTGATGAGACTACATCAGAATGAAGCTGTTCATTTAACGAATAACGCATTATAATTCACTGGCTCCCTGTTAGAGTGATAAGCTGAGATCTGACTGCTCTGTACTCGGGCAGATGGCTAGGCCAATAGGCGTCACTTATGTTTATTGTTATTTTCCTACGTTTGAAAACTACTGCTGACCAAGCAAGGTAACCAAGACACTTCTTGGCAAAATCTGCAGCTAGCTACCGTGTCCGGTTTATTAGGCAAATTTGAATTTTAGAGATGAAAGCAGCTTCCACTATTTCTCTTAGCCTTCATTAAGCAGCAGCAAACAACAGTTACCTGCATGTTTGGCCTGGCCTCATTACAGATGCCTACGTAAACTCCTTACTAAGACAGAACCCAACTAAATAATTTCCTACCCCTCTGTGTTGGCAAGTCAATAAATCTGAGTGTGTGAAAGAAAACGGGAGGTTCTTACTGGCTCCACAATACTGAACTTCTTGCTTTCCTGCACTTCCTGGATCTGGTACACATATTCAAGTGATGACTCAAAGAAATTGTGTCTCTCTTTGTCAACGACCAAGTCAGCCTGAATGAGAGGCAGAGAGGGAAAAATCAGATTAAGAAGTGGCAATACCTTAGTATGGTCTGTATGTTAGTTTGCAAATGGCACCCATCCCTTCTTAAAATCACCCAAAGGATTGAATGCAGGTTTTTCTTTCATTACTTGGATCCAGGTATTACTAGAAGGCATATTTCTTTCGACAACCTTGTCCAAGCAGATTCCAACTCTTATATGTAATCAGAACCTAGCATAAGTCTGCAAGGACAAGATTTTCTGAAGCACATTAATTACTGTGAAAAATGCCAGATGCAGAGTGCTGCAAACCGAAGTTTCCCTATTTAGCCACACAAGTAGTACAGCGCTGGCAGAGATAATACAAGCATACCAATGCCTCCATCTGGCATCACAGGACTTTGGGATCTCAAAGCAGGTATCTCTCTTGCTTCAGCAAAAAGAAACAAGCAGTAGAAACAAATCTTTCTATATGATCTAGACACTAGAGAGAGACAGTCACAAGGTTACACAATCTCTTCTATACTTCCTTGTAAAGGGACTTCAAGCTTGATCTGATAGAATTACTCCATGTTGGTGGAGGAGTCAGCAGAGCAACTGCACAGTTAAGTTTCCATGGCATA